>NC_052055.2:66959703-67116216 GCF_903992535.2 Arvicola amphibius | reverse complement strand
TCTGGATTACTGCTCCTTGGGATGAAGTTTTTTAATAGTTCTATCCATTTGCCTGAAAATATGGTGAGACCTCTCTCTCTCCCTCTCTTCCTTCTTTTTATCTTCTGAGTAGTACGCCATTGGTTAACTGTACCCCATGTCCTTTATTCAGTCTTTAGTTGAGTAACATCTAGGTTGTTTCCATTTTGTTGCTATTACAAATAAAGCTGCAATGAACATAGGTGATTAAGTGTCCTTCTGGTTGGGTGCAGTGTCCTCCGTGTATATGACCAAGAGTAGCATAACCTGGTCTTGTATAGATCAGTTCCCAGTTTATGAGGAACTACCATATTGGTTTCTATCTTGCTGCACAGGTTTGCATTCCCACCAGCAATGGAGGAGTCTTTCTCTTGCTCCACATGTTTGCCAGCTTGAGCTGTCACTTGTTTTATTGATCTTAGCCATCCTGGTAGTTATAAGTTGAAATCTCAAAGTTTGTTAGATTTGCATTTTTGATGGGTAGGAATGTTGAGCATTTCTTGATGTGTTTCTCTGCCATTTGAGATTTCTCTGTTGAGACTTCTCAGTTTCAACCCAGATCCGATTTTTAAATTGGATTGTTTGGTTTGCTGTTCTTAAGTTCTTTATATATTTTATATATTAGCCTTCAGTCAGATGTGAAGTTAGTGAAATATTTTCCCTCTCTGTAAGCTCCAGTTTTGTCCTATTGACACTGTCCTTTGCCTTATAGACACTTCTCAGTTTCATGGGGTCTCATTTATGAATTGTTGATTTTAGTGCCTGTGCCATCAGTGTTCTGTTCAGGATGTTGTCTCCTTTGACCATGTGTTCAAGGTAATTCCCACTTTCTCTTCTGTTAGGTTCCCTGTGTCTGGTTTAATGGTGAGATCTTTTGATTGACTTGGACTTGTATTTTGTGCATTATGGTAAATCTGTGTCTCTTTGCATTAGTCTAAATGTCCGCATCTATTTAGAACAGCACCATTTGCTGAAGGTGCTTTCTTTTTCCCACTATGTATTTCTGTCTTCTTTATTAAAAACCAGGTGTCCATAGGAGAGTGTGGATTTATGTCTGGGTTTTCAGTTGCATTAAATGCTTCCAGCCCCCTGCTTTTTATGCCATCACCTGATCTTTCTTGTTGCTACTTCTCTACAGTAGAGCTCACACCCGAGTGTGATGCCTCTGGCATTCTTTTCTTGCACAGGATTCTTTATCTATACTGGGTTTTTGTTTCTCCATATGAAGTTGAGTACTGTTCTTATGCAGCCTGTGAAGAATTGTGTTGGAATTTTGATGGGGATTGTGTTGGATCTGCAGATTGCTTTTGGTCAAATGGCTATTTTTTACCAGGATAATACTATTCTTTCATGAACATGGGAGATCTTTTAGTCTTCTGATACTTTCTTTAAACTCTCTCCTCAAAGACTTGAAATTATTATCATACAAGTCTTTCACTTTCTTGGTTAGAGTTACCCAAATTTATGTAACATTATTTGAGGACCTGTGAAGGGCGCTGTTTCCCTGACTCCTTCCTCAGTTCCTCTGTCATGTGTGGATAGGATTCTGAGTGTTTTGAGTTAATCCTATATCCAGCCATATTACTGAAAGTGTTTCTCAACCTTAGGTGTTCCCTAGTAGAACATTTAGAGTCACTTATGTATGCTGTCATATCACCTGCAAGTAAAAATACTTCTGACTTATTCCATTTTGTATCTCCATCAGTTGTCTTCCTGCTTTAGCTAAAAGTTCAAAATCCTATATTGCACAGAGAGGAAGAGAGTGGACAACCTTGTCTCATTTCCCACTTTAGCGGAATCGCTTTGATTTTCTCTCCATTTAATTTGACGTTGGTATAGGCTTTCTGTAAATTGCCTTTGTTATAATTAGGTATGGCCACGGTTTCCATAATCTCTCCAGGACATTATCAAGAAGGGTTGTTGGATTTTTGTCAAAAGCTTTTTCAGCATCTAATGAGATAGATGATCATGTGGGTTTTTTCTTCCAGTTTATTTGTATGGTGGATTACATTTACTGATTTTTGTATGTTGAACCATCTCTTGGTTTGTGGATGAAACCAGCTTGATTATGGTGCATGATCTTTTTATATGTTCTTGGATTCAGCCTGAAATTATTTTATTCACTTATTTTACATCTATTTTCATGAGTCTTTATATAACTTGAGCACCAGGGTATGTGGCATCATAAAATGAATTGGACAATATTCCATATCTTTCTGTTAGCTAACAATTTGAAGAGTAATGGTGTTAATTCTTCTTTGAACATCAAGTAGAACTCTTTGCTAAACCTATCTGGCCTGGGGCTTTTTGCAGCAGAGTCTTTTATTACCTGCTTCTGTTTCCTTGGGGCTTGGAGTTTTAGTATAATTGTTTATCTGATCATGATGTAACTTTGGCAAGTGGTATCTATTGAGAAAATTATCCATTTCTTTTAGATTTTCTAATTAGGTGGAGTACAGGTTTTAAAAGTATGTCCTTATGATTCTCTGAATTTCCTCAGGGTCAGTTATTGTGTCCCCATTTTGCCTTTGAATTCACTACTTTGGAAATCCACTCTTTGTCTTTTAGTTAGTTTGGATAAGGATTTGTCTATCTTGATATTTCTCAGAGAACCAGCTCTTTGTTTCATTGATTCTTATGTTCTCTTTGTTTTCATTTTATTAATTTCAGCCCTGACAGTGATAATTTCTTGCCACCTACTCCTTCTGTTTCTTTTTGTTCTAGATCTTTCAGGTGTGCTGCTAAGCTGCTACTGTGAGATCTGTGCTAGGCACATAGAGCCATGAAATTTCCCCTTAGGACGGCTTTTCTTGTGTCGCATAAGTTTGGCTATGTTGTACATCCCTTTTCCTTGAATTCTACTTAGTCTGAATTTCTTTTTAATGTCTATCTTGATCCCTTTTTTATTGAGTATAGAGCTTTTCAGTTTACCTGAGTTGTAAGATTTTTGTAGTTTCCAGTCTTTTGATGAGCACCTGCACACGGTGCTCTGATAGGATGCAGGGGCTTGTTTCCATTTTCTTTTATCTGTCGAGACTTGTGTTCTGTCCAAGTACGTTGTCAGTTTTGATGAAAGTTCCGTATGTGCTGAGAGGAAGTTATATTGTTTTTTGTTTGGGTGAACTATTCTGTAAATATCTGTTAGATCCATTTGGTTGATAATGCCTGTTAGCTACATATTTCTCTATATAGTTTTTTTTTTTCTGAATGATCTATCTGTTATCAAGAGTGCTGTATCAAAATCTTCCACTTTAGTGCATGAGGGTGAATGTGTGTTTTAAGCTATAGTAGTGTTTCCTCTTACAGAGGTGGGTGTCCTTGTGTTTTGGGCATGGATGTTAAGAATTGAAATGCCATCTCGGTAGTTATCATCTTCATTTGATTAATACATAGTGTGCTTTACCATCTCTTGTGATTATTTTTGTTTCGAAGTCTATTTTGTTAGCTAATAAATTGGCTACTCCATCTTGCTTATTGGGGCGGTTGTTGCAGTATCTTTTTTCAACCCTTTACCCTAAGGTAATGTCCATTCTTGATGGGAGGTGGGTTTCTCATATACAGCAGAAATATTGGTCCTATTTCCATTTCAATTCTTTTAATCTCAAAAATTTTAATTGGGGAATGGAATCTATTCATACTGACCAAATCAATGAAAAATGATTGTTATTCCTGTTATATTGCTTTTGTTGCTGGTGGTGGAGTGTGTGTGTGTGTGTGTACACATGCATGTGTGTTTCCATTCTTTTGCTGTTTTGAGTGTGAGATTATTTATTTCCTGTGTTTTCAAGTTGACCTTCTTAGTTTGGATTTTGTTCTTTTTAGCACTTTCTGCAGTGCTGGATTTGCAGATTCCATATGACTTAAATTTGGCTTTGTCATGGAATATCTTAGTTTCTCCTCCTATGGTGTTAGTAAGTTCTTTTGGGTATAGTACTCTGGGCCGGCATCTGTGGTCACTTAGAGTCTCCAATGATCTGTGCAGGTCCTTCTAGCGTTTAGACTCTCCTTTGCAAAGTCAGGTGTAATTCTAATAGGACTGTCTTTAAATGATACTTGGTCCTTTTCCTTTATAGATTTTAATATTCTTTCTTTGTTCTGTATGTTTAATATTTTGACCATTATGTGGTGAGGTGTCTTTCTTTTCTGGTCCTATCTATTTGGTGTTTTGTATGTTCCCTCTACCTTTTTTATACTCATCTAATTTAGGTTAGGAAATTTTTCTTGTATGATTTTTGTTGAGAATATTTTCTAGGCCTTTGAGTTAGTACTCTTCTCATTTCTTCATTCCTAATATTCGAGGTTTTAGACTTTGCACAATGAACCACATTTCTAGGATGTTTTCTTTCTGGAAATTTTAGGTTTAAAAAAATTATTGCATTATAAATAATGCCATTCAAAATTTCAACCTCCTCCCCTCCTCTCATTTCCCTCCCGCTCCCCCACTCTCCCTCCCCTCTCCCCTTTCAGTCCTAAGAGAGGGCAGGGTACCCTGCCCTATGGGAAGTCTAAGACATCCCCCTCCATCCAGGCCTAGGAAAGTGTGCGTCCAAACAGACTAGGATTCCAAAAAGCCAGTACATGCAGTAGAATCAAATCCCAGTGCCATTATCACTGGCTTCTCAGTCAGCCCCTCATTGTCAGCCACATTCAGAGAGTCCAGTTTGATCCCATGCTTCTTCAGTCCCAGTTCAGCTGGCCTTGGTGAGTTCCTGTTAGATCACTCACACGTCTCAGTGGGTGGACGCACCCCTCACAGTCCTGACTTCCTTGCTCATCTTCTCCCTTCTTCTGCTCTTCAACTGGACTTTGGGAGCTCAGTCCAATGCTCTGATGTGGGTCTCTGTCTCTATCTCCATCCATCACCAGATGATAGAAAGAACTCAAGAAACTAGACATTAAAATTCTAAATAACCAAATTAAAAATGGGGTACTGAACTGAACAGAGAATTCTCAACAGGAGAAGTTCAAATGGCCAAAAGATACTTAAGGTCATGTTCAACTTCCTTAGCGATCAGGGAAATGCAAATCAAAACAACTTTGAGCTACCATCTTACACCTGTCAAAATGGCTAAGGTCAAAAACACCAATGATAGCCTATGCTGGAGAGGATGTGGAGTAAGGGGAACACTCATCCATTGCTGGTGGGAATGCAAACTTGTGCAACCACTTTGGAAATCAGTGTGGCAGTATCTCAGGAAACTGAGAGTCAACCTACCTCAGGATCCAGTAATACCACTCTTGGGAATATACCCAAGAGATGCCCAGTCATACTACAAAAACATTTCTTCAACTATGTTCATAGCAGCACTATTTGTGCACTATTAGCCAGAACCTGGAAACAACCTAGGTGCCCCTCAATGGAAAAATGAATAAAGAAAGTGTGGCACATCTATACATTAGAGTTCTACTCAGTGGTTAAAAAAAAAAAAACAATGACATCTTGAATTTTGCATGGAAATAGAAAACACTTTACTGAGTGAGGTAACCCAGACCCAAAAAGAGGAATATGGTATGTCCTCACTCATAAGTGGATTCTAGCCATAAATAAAGGACATTGAGCCTATAATTCGTGATCCTAGAGAAGCTAAATAAGTAGATGAACCCAAAGAAAAACATATTTTTATCTTCCTGGATGTTGGAAATTGACAAAATTGCTGGGCAGGGGTTGGGAGCACGGGGGTGGGAGTGAGGTGGGGATAAGGGGAGATGGGGGGAGAGAAGGGAGAAGGAGAGGATGGGGAGAGCTTGAGTGAATGGGATGGTTGGGATGGAGGAGGGATGGATGTGGGAGCAGGAAAGTATATATCTTAATTACGGGAGCCATTTTAGGGTTGGCAAGAGACTTGACTCTAGAGGAGTTCCCAGGTGTCCAAGGAGATGTCCCCAGCTTGTTCCTTGGGCAGCAGAGGAAAGGGTGCCTGAACTGGCCTTGTCCTATAGCCACATTGATAATTATCTTGTATATTACCATAGAACCTTCATCTGGTGATGGATGGAGATAGAGACAGAGACCCACACTGGAGCACTGGACTGAGCTCCCAAGGTCCTAATGAGGAGCAGAAGGAGGGAGAACATGAGCGAGGAAGTCAGGACCACGAGGGGTGCATTTGCCCACTGAGACAGTGGGACAGATCTAATAGGAGATCACCAAGGCCAGCTGGAATGGGACTGATGGAGCATGTGATCAAACCGGACTCTTTGAATGTGACTGACGGTGGAGGCTGACTGAGAAGCCAAGGACAATGGTGATGGGCTTTGATTCTACTGCATGGACAGTCTCTGTGGGAGCCTTGTCAGTTTGGATGCTCACCTTCCTGGACCTGGGGGGAGTTGGGAGGATCTTGGACTTCCCATAGTATAGGGAACCCTGACTGCTCTTTGGCCTGGAGAGGGAGGGAGTGGGGGTGTGGGTGGAGGGGAGGGGAGGGAAGTGGGAGGAGGGGAGGAGATGGAAATTTTTAATAAAAAAATAAAAAATAAAAAATAAAAAATAAGATGTTTATTGGCATATTATATATATTATAATATACATATATACACACATATATATTTATTCCATAGTCAGACACATTCAACAAAAGTATTTGATGAAATAACAGAAAAATTTAAAAGAACTAATTACTTGATAACTAACTTCTCAATGGAATATCATTTAAGTTTTTAGTTTAAGCATCTTTAGTGTGTTCTAAGTTTTAGCATTTTATTTTATTAATATTTTTATTTCATACTGACAATACTTCTGTATTTGTTACACAGAATGTGATGGTATATTTAACTCATGTTGATGTATATTTTAGGAAGAGGTAGAAGGAGGTATAATTATATTATTAGCTGGTACCAGTAAAATAAAAAGGAAGGTTTCGAAGTCTCTCACTACTCAAGATAACAAGACAAGATCATAAACCTGTTTCTGTGTAAGTTTCCTACGTGGTTTCACTAAGACCAAGTGCCAGTAGGTGCTGGGTAGGCCTAGAGAACCTTACCTATAGGTGTTGACCTTCCCCCCTCTCTCTCATCCTCCCTCACAGCATTTCACATGATCAGCCTTTCTGTTCATCCTATAAAGTAGTATTATTAGGAAATTAGTTTGTAAAACCCCTTAGAACTCAGGATAAGGTGCTGACATATTTGCCCCTGGCATCTGGTAATTTGATGTGGATGGAAGGCTGTGTGGGAATCCAGGCTAACTCAGGCAAGCATGGGAAAGCAGAGACCGGTCACTCATAGGGCTTTAGGGATGGTGTCAGCGAACACAGAGTTTCAGCTTTTTTATTTGAGATGTTTACCGTATCTGCTCACAGAGACCCATGACTTGCAGTTGACCACCCTTTCATCAATGAATGCTGTAGTTACACAGGTAGTGTCTTGTGTTTAACACTTCCACTAGAAACCCCTCAGGAACCGTTAGATCTCTGCTATTTCCATTTTGTTACCTTGTCAAGTCATCCCGACTTCTCAGAATTATTTTCAAACTAGAATACACAAAGAATAAACAAGTCTTAACTTCACTGCATTTCAGGCTTTTCACTTTAATGGCTCCGATCTGTAGATACTGTGAGAGAAGGAAGATAGTTTTTAATTTGGCAAGGACACAGGTGAACTAATCACGGCTTGTGGGACTTAGGAGCAGATCTTTAAGAAAGGAGTTGTGGTCACGACATGTGGCTTCTCCTTCTAGTAGTTGACGCCATCTTTCGCAGAATCCACCAGAGCCAGAACCAGAGTTCATGGGCTACAGTGATACCAGTGGAAGGAGAATGCTGATCATTGCTTCTGACTGTAATTTATAATAGTTCTGCCTATTACCAATGTGATCAGAAGGAACACTGTGTGTCCCCAGTGTGGAACATGGCACAGGCCAGTGCCTAACATCTGCCAATAGGCATGTCCTATCATTACTTTAACTACAATTCTCCGCAATTATTTTCAAACACAATGTTGGAAACATTACAAAGGTGGGTTACAGGAAAGTGATGGGATCTCAGCTACTGGACTCTGGTGCTATCTGGTAAAATTTTCAGCCCTTCCATTGGTGGAGAATCAAGCTTTTGTTAGACCTGACATAGAGGTAGACAAAGAATGGCTCTAAAGGGGCTAAAGATTGCCCACAATAAATAGGAATTAGCTCCTGGGTCTGTGACATGTCACACCCTTTGAAGTTTTAATCAGCCTCTGCCGACTTACTTTCTTTGTAGGAATTCTTGTGCACAGGTGCTTTTTAACATCATCCTTTGAGTTTTTATATATAGTTTAAACAAGTCTCATATTGGAGATTAATATACTCTGTCCTAGATCCATATCTAATAATTTACATATTCTTCTTTAAATTCCAAAGTCTAGCCAAAAGCCCATGGAAAGGATGATCAAGGCATGGTACTCTTCTTGACACATTTGTGGGCATGCCTTATGCTGGAAGTGAGATGGTAAAATTATTAACTTAACACAGGGAAGACTTTGTTTGATCATTTATAAAGTTAGAGGAAGTGTATTCCTCTTTAGAAGAATAGTGGGATGTTTTCAAAACACTCAGCACCTCTCTTGCCTCACAGAAAGCAAGCATTGTTAAGCAATACAGTGGTGTCATTTTCAGTGACTTTTCTGGATTTTCTGGTTGTAAGATGTCAGGACATCGGGGTTATTGAGCTTGCTCCATGGATCAGTTTCTTGTGGATCTATATGATCACATGATATCAGACTCAGTGCCCCTTGACGTTGGGCAAGGTGGGATGGGCCTGGAGTGTGATATTGATGGTGAGGTTGCTGCTAGGGGTGAGGCTGTAGTGACCATCATTTGTGCACAGTAGATCACTGCCAGAGGATCCAGGAGACTTGTTCTCAGCAGGCTCTTCAGTCATGTTGAGAGGCAGGAGGGGAAGCTAGCATCACTGCCGCTTGCTCTTCCTGTACTGAGCTCACTCTGTCCAGAGGCTTGGAACTCTTGAAACACAAGACCACCATGGAGTTGTTTGGGAAACCCATCTCATTGTGTAAAGAAAACAGCCTGTGAAGTGCTACAATTTGCTTCTTGTTTCTTTGTTACTTTGAAGCAAGATTAGGTCAGACAGTCAATATATTCACAAAGTGGTTTGCAAGGGCACTAATCTGAGCCTCTAGTAAATACTTTGCTAGGAAGCTGAGGAGGCAGTGGAAACCCATCTGAAAGATGGGGGCTCATATTGTAGCCCTGCCTTTCTGACCACTACCTCCCAGGGACAAGACCTCTTGGCAGTTTCCATGACCTTCCTTCTCAGAAAACCTCTCACCCAGTTATGGGGTCCCTCTGGCCTGGACTGAGTTTTTGTTTTCCTTGTGAGAATTCTAGAAAGCAGCACTCAACTGAATCACAAAGTTCCCACTGGAGTTCTGCTCAAACACTTGGAAACACTGCCTTTAACCCTGTAAGATGATAACTGGATCCCATGTCATCTATATAAGATGAATGAAAATTCTGCAAACAACAATGTGTCCGGCTGTGAACAAAACTCCTGGAAGGGGTCTATGTCTGTGCAGATTGATTGACAGATTGGAATTTCAACATTGGGAAGAGATCATAATTGTGTTAAATTACAAGATCTCCCGAGTAAATTGGGAGCATGGCCGGGGTTTGGGGGGGGGGGGTCGAATGAAAGATGGGAGGAAGGAAGGGGGTGGGAAATGCATAGCTCAATAAAAACAATAAGTAAGAGTCTAATTTCTTTATTATGGACTAGTTTTAGCCTTGTGAAACAGTCATTCCTAGCTCCATCTTGTCTTTGAACTAACATCTTCTGATAATACATAAAACCTTTTAGAAGATATTGACTTAGAACTAACATCTAACAATAAATAATACAATTTTATTATAGATTGGCAATAAATAGAAACCTCTTCAAAGCTATTACCTTAGCAGGACACTAGCTTCCACCAATCTGAGAGTGAAAATGTCATTAGAGATTTTGTTAGGCCTGTAGAATAGCTCCCCTCATCTCCTTATCCCTGCCTCTCTGGTGCACCTACCAATGGATTTTAAGCTTGCCTATGGCTTTCTTTGTTCTCTAAAACTATAAAAACTCTGTGAAACTGCTAGTTTGGTTAGAGTTACTCCAGCATATTTTATGTTATTTGTGACTATTGTGAAAGGTGATGTTTCTCTGATTTCTTTGTCAACCCATTTATCATCTGTGTAAAGGAGGGCTAATGATTTTTTTTTTGTTAATCTTGTATCCTGCTACATTATTGAAAGTGTTTATGAGTTGTAGAAATTCCTTGGTAGAGTTTTTTGGGTAACCTTTTTAAACTATCATATCATAAGCAAATAGTGAGATTTTGACTTCTTCTTTTCTGATTTATATTCCCTTGATGTCCTTTTGTTGTCTTATTGCTCTAGCTAGGACCTTAAGAACTATATTGAATAGATATGGAGACAGTGGGCAACTTTGTCTTGTTCCTGATTTCAGTGGGATCACTGTGAGTTTCTTTCCATTTAGTTTAATGTTGACTGTTGGCTTGTTGTATATTGTCTTTATTAAGTTTAGGTATATTCCTTGTATCCCTGCTTTCTCCAAGACCTTTATTATAAAGGAATGTTGAATCAAAGGCTTTTTCAGCATCTAATGAGATGATCATGTGGTTTTTTTTGTTCAGTTTGTTTATATAGTGGATTACATTGACAAATTTGCATATGTTAAACCATCCCTGCGTCTGTGGGATGAAGCCAACTTGGTCATGGTGGATGATTTTTCTGATGTTTTCTTGGATTCGGTTTGCCAAAATTTTATTGAGTATTTTTGCATCAATGTTCAGGAGTGACATTGGCCTGTAATTGTCTTTCTTAGTAATGTCTTCGTGTGGTTTGGGTATCAGAGTAATTGTAACCTTATAAAAAGAGTTTGGCAATCTTTCTTTGGTTTCTATTGTGTAGAACAATTTAAGGAGTATTGGTATTAGTTCTTCTTTGAAAATCTTGTAGAATTCTGAGCTGAAATCATCTAGTCCTGGGCTTTTTTGGCTGGGAGACTTCTAACGAATGTTTCTATTTCTTCAGCAGTTACAGGTCTGTTTAATTTACTTATGTGGTTTTGATTTAATTTTGGTAAGTGATATTTATCCAGAAAGCTTTCAATTTCCTTTAAGTTTTCCAATTTTGTGGAATACAGGTTTTTGAAATATGACCTGATGATTCTCTGTATTTCCTCCGTGTCTGTTGTTATGTTGATACCCCTTTTTCGTTTCTGATTTTGTTCATTTGGTTATTCTCTCTCTCTCTCTCTCTCTCTCTCTCTCTCTCTCTCTCTCTCTCTCTCTCTCTCTCTCTCTCTCTCTCTCTCTCTCTCTCTGTTAGTTTGGATAAAGTTTTGTCTGTTTTGTTGATTTTCTCAAAGAACCAACTCTTCATCTCATTGATTCTTTGTATTGTTTTCTTTGTTTCTATTTTGTTGATTTCAGCTCTCAATTTGATTATTTCCTGCTGTCTAGTCCTTCTGATGAGTTTGTTTTTTTAGTTCTAGAGCTTTCAGGGGTTCTGTTGACTCACTAGTTTGAGGATTTTTCCATTTTCTTTATGTAGGCATTTAGTGATATGAACTTTCCTTTTAACACTGCTTTCATTGTGTCCCATAAGTTTGGGTATGTTGTGTGACTATTTTCGTTTAATTTTAGGAAGTCTTTAATTTCTCCCTTTATTTCTTCCTTCACCCATTGGTGATTCAGGTGAGCATTGTTTAATTTCCATGTGTTTGTGGGCTTTCTGAAATTCGTGTTGCTGTTGAATTCTAATTTTAAGCCATAGTGAGCTGAGAAGATACGTGGGGTTATTCCAATTTTTTGTATCTGTTGAGTTTTACTTTGTTACCTAGCATGTGGTCAATTTTTGAGAAGGTTTCATGAGGTGCTGAGAAGGTATATTCTTTTATGTTTGTATGGACTGTTCCGTAGATGTCTGTTAAGTCCATTTGAGTTATAACATCTGTTAGTTCCCTTATTATTATTATTCCCTTAGTGCCCTCGTTTTTGGGGTAGAGATGTTCAGTATTGAGATTTCCTCTTGATGTATTTTTCCTGTGACTAATATGAAATGTTCTTCTTTTCTTTTCTGATTGATTTTAGTTTGAAGTCTATTTTGTTAGATATTAGGATAGCTACACCAGCTTGTTCCTTAGGTCCATTTGATCAGAAATTTTTTTTTCAACCCTTTCCTCTGAGATGATATCAGTCTTTGAGGTTGAGGTGTGTTTTTTGTATGTAGCAGAAAAATGGATTCTGTTTTTGTATCCAGTCTGTTAGTCTGTGTCTTTTTATGGGTGAATTGTTTCCATTTTTATGGATATTAATGACCAGAGATTGCTAGTTCCTGTCATTTTAGTTTTCATCGTTGGTGATGCTATTGTATATGTTTATCTCTTCTTTAAGATTTGCTGCTGTGAGATCATCTGTTGTCTGTGTTTTTGTGGGTATAGCCAACTCCCTTGGGTTGGAGTTTCCTTGTAGTACTTTGTGTAGGGCTGGGCTTGTGGCTAGGTGTTGGCTAAATCTGGTTCTGTCATAAAAAATCTTGTTTTGTCCAATTACAGTGATTGAAAGTTTTGCTGGGTATAATAGTCTGAGCTGGCATCTGTGGTCTCTTAATGTCTTCATAATGCTTGACCAGAATCTTCTGGCTTTCATTATTTCCATTGAGAAGTCAGGTGTAATTTTGATAGGTCTGCCTTTATATGTTACTTGGCCTTTTTCCTTAGCAGCTCTTAGTAGTCTTTCTTTACTCTGTATGTTTACTGTTTTGATTATTATGTGGCAAGAGAACATTTCTTTTTTGATCCAGTTTATTTGGTGTCCTGTAAGTTTTCTGATATCTCCATATTCGTATCTTTCTTTAGGTTGAGAAAGTTTTCTTCTATGATTTTGTTGAATATATTTTATGCGCTTTTGAGTTGGACTTATTCTTATATCCCTATTTTTCTTAGCTTTGATCTTTTCATGGTGTCCCATATTTCCTGGATATTTTGTAATAAGATTCTGTTAGAATTAATATTTTCTTTGATTGATAAGTTTAATTCCTCTATTGTATCTTCAACACTTGAGATTCTTTCTTCCATTTCTTGTACTCTGCTGTTTATGCTTGCACTTGTGGTTCCTGATTGTTCTCCCATATTTTCTGTTTCCAGAATTCCCTTGGTTTGTGTTTCCTTTATTGTCTCTATTTCTGTTTTCAAGTCTTTAATCATTTCTTTCACCTGTTTAATCACTTTTTCTTGGTTTTCTTCAAGGGATTTGTTCATTTCTTTCAGTTTTTTGTACATCTTTTCCTCTGTTTCTTTGAGAAAATTTTTTTATTTCTTTTCTAAGGGCCTCAAACATTCTCCTAAAGTTATTGCAATCTCAGAGGTCATTCAGGCCTGCTCCCATGGAGGTCGCTTGCTTGGGCCTGTGCCTACAGAGGTTGCTGGCTCAGGCCTGGTCCCACAGAGGTGGTTGGCTCTGGCCTGCTCTGGAGGAGGTTGCTGGTTGAGCCTGCTCCAGTGGAGTTCTCTGGCTCAGGCCTCCTCCATGGGTGTCCCTGGCTTGGGCCTGCTCCCACAGAGTTTGCTGGCCAGGCCTGGGCCTGGGGCTGCCAAGGTCACTCTCTCAGGCCTGTTCCTGCAGAAGTTGCTGGCTCTGGTTGGTCCCACAGAGGTTTCTGGTTTAGGCCTGCTCCTTTGGAGGTCATTCTCTCATCCATCTCTGTGATCTTAAAGCCCAGAACTTTGGACAGAAAATTTATGCTGATATAGGTTCTTGAGAACATCATTCATCTGTAGACCATTGTCATGATTTTTGTTATGGCTATCCCGAGTCTCTACAGAAAGTTTACATTTTTAATTTTTTATATTAAGCAATATTGGTTAAATCAGACTCTGCATTAGTTACATTTCCAAGTCATGCAAGTCAGTTCTTTCTCAAGTTCTTTTTCTAAGCAAATCTTTGAGGCCACTCAGCTTGGTTCAGACTGACATCAGAATTCAGACAGTTTGCTAGGAAACTAAGTGCTGAATTTAAGCTGCTGTGCAGGTACTGGGGCTTAGGGTAAACAAGCAGGGTTTGGGGTACAAACCAAATAGAGGAAGCAGCGAGCCCTGAGGTTGATAGGGATTGGTTCAGATCCTTGCTCACATGCAGTGGAAATAGCTTGGCTCTCTTTCCATCCCCCTGGGGATCCTGAGAGTAAGATTCATGCTCTTGCAAGTTATTCCCGAGCTTCGACTCCTGTTGAATTATTTCATCTCTGGATCCTCTCACTGCCTACACTGCCTGTGTACAGTCTTTGTTTACATCACATCTGCAACACAGAGGAAAAGGTCTTTCCTTGCCACGCCTCACAAAGCGGCCATGGAACAAGGCTTGTGAACCCATCAGGGCCCCTTACTAGAGCCTGGAAACAAGAGAGGGATGTGTGGTTATATAACCCAAGAGCAGTCAATGTTCTGGCTGTGAGTTTTCTCCTGAAAAAGTGCTTTGGCTGACCCTACTTATCACCTATTTTGGTAGAACAGTTGGTCCAGGAGTTTTGGCTGACTTATGCAGGAAGGAAACTCATTAGAAGTTACTGGGTAGTTGGTGCTGGAGAGGTTGCTCGGAGGTTAAAGTGCTACTGCTCTTGCCGAGGGCCTGGGTTTGGTTCCCAGCACTGACATGGTGGCTCACAACTGCCTGTAACTCCAGAGGATTTGATAGTAGGCCTCCAAAGGTGCTCACACTCACGTGCACATAGTCCCACTCAAACACACATGCTCATCATTAAACATGAAAAAAATGAATCTACAAACCAAATTTATTGGATAGCTCACAAAACTCAAAAGGAGTGAAAAATCAGGCTAGCAGTCTTTGTCTCCACTAGTATCCACAACATTGCATGCACCAGATACCTGCACAGACATTTATTCATTCAGCGCTCAGTTTCCTAAGCAAACTGCCTGAATTGTGCTGTCATTCTGAACCAAGCTGACCTAATTTCCAGAGTGCCTCATAAAACTTGTCTAGATGTGATACAGCTCTGAAAATTGATCAACTTGTGAGAAGTAACAATAGGCACTGACATTGGTGGGTATGCTGCCCTCCGGGCCAGGCGTTAGCACAGCTGTGCCTCTGGATTCCTCTATGTGATCCCCATATAGCAACAGCTACTGTCAGTGTCATCAACATTATTCTGTATGTGCTCTGTGGTTTATGCACACGAGTATGCATATGCACCTCCGGCATATGAAGACACAAGGAGAATGGACCACTTTAATTTTTGAGGCAAGGTCTCTCTGGACCATAAGTTTGCTGTTTCATCTAGGCTGTTTGGCCAGAGAGCTGAATCCACCCATCTCTGCCATGCAGTTCTGGGCAAAAGCATTTGTGGTCACTGTGGTAATGCCCGGCTTTTACATGGATGCTGAGGATTTGAACTCAGATCATATCCTTATACACAAAGCTATTTCCCCAGCCCCATAGCTACTGTTACTGTTCTCAGTTAACAGAGAAGAAAGTAGATGGAAGTGAAGATCGCACTGTTGGTGAGTTTCAGAATTTCACTTTAAACAGTCTGGCTTTAGAGTGCTTGCTTCTTATCACTTGTGAGATAGTTGTAGACTATGTGGAGGAAGGAAAGGACTAACAGACAAAATGATGCCTACATCACTGGTCATCATGGCAGCTCACCAAGGAGGAAGCTTTGAGGTCTTTTCTTGTTTAACAGTGTTGGTCATTTTCGCCCTGTCAATGACACTAAATAGGATTAGGCTCAGGCTTCCAGACAACCCATGAAGAGAAGCAACCCTGAGTTTCAACCCATCAACTGCTTTCTTCTGACTGATAGTCCCAGCCCCTGAGATGGTGGTACCAGGAGATGGTACCCGTAGGGAATATTCAGGTCATGAGGACAGAGCCCAAGGGAGTTCAGCTGTCCCCTGATATGACACAGCAAACCAACAACACCATTATGGGCTATTGGCCACGTTAATGCTCTTATTTTAGACTTTGTAGCCTCCTGAACGCCAACAGGAAAACTTTTGTTTATATGCCACTCGATGTAAAGTATTTTTGTTAGAACAACCCAAACAGACCAAGAAAGTTGCTAGAGGGAGAAAGCTATTACCATAGAAATACCTGACAATATGGAAATACCTTTGGAACTGAATGATGGGCAGAGACTGTAACTTCCAATGCATTGCCATGAGGAAGCTGGCTGCGTGTTGGTAACTGGAGTGCATGCGCAGCAGCAGAGGAGGAATGCGGTCGAGTCTGGAAAATACCTAGGTGTCGTGAGTAGAACATTGAGTAGACATGTGGACAATTAAAGCCCATTCTCATGGGGTCACAGATGGAAACGAGGGACCTTTTATTGGAGCTTGGAAGAATGATGATTTTTGTTACAAAGCATCACAGAGCTTGGATGAATCATCTTCATGTCCAAATATTTTGTGGCCTGAACAGAGGACACTCTCAGTCCATTTTGAGACACCATATAAAAATATCTGAGACTGGATAATTTGTTTTTAAAAGGAGTGTTTCATGTAGTACTAGACACTTTATAATCTGGGACATCTAATATCAAAGTGCCACACCGAATGAAGACTTTCTTGCTGTTACAATCCAGACCAAAAAGGCAAGAGAGTGCGTGCACAAAGGCAAGAATGGGGTGGAGGTGGAAAACGCGAGGGTTAGGTTGCACAAACACACCCTTTCCTTATGCGCTCACAAGTCTCGATGGCTCACAACAGTGATCATCCTTTAAGAATCACACACCTGAAGGTCCCAGCACTGCTGTGTTGGGGATTAAGTTTCCAGTGCATGGGCTTTGAGGGACACTGTAGCGTGTGCACGACAGGATGGTATGCGAGCCGGGAACTAAGCTGGAGACTTAAAAATGCATGCACACAGAGACACGGGGACATGGGTCATATTTGATACAAGAATGCCAACTTTATTGTGTTCAGGGGCAGCTTATATAGGGATAGCCACACCCCAGCTCTCGGGATCTTTCAGCTACAGACACACTAGCCTACCATCAGGGCCTTGTGCTCAGAGCAGCTGTAGGAAATTCAGGGTCTGGTGGTCCGCAGTCCTGAACAGGACACATTCAACACAACAGACGCTAACGTATGCCAGTGGATCAAGGTTACCCACTCACATCTTCTTTGGTACTGTCTGTTAGTAACCTTCCTAGTACCTTCCCCAGCATCGGGATGGAATGTTTGACAGTCTAGCCTCTAGCTGTGGCTACACCGCTGCTCTCTAATTCAGTCTTTGTCCAGCCACTTTGAGACTACAGTGTCTGCATGAAATCCCCACTGAACAAACCTGCTCATGCTAGAGAAGCACTTGGTAGCTGTGAAAGAAGTTAAGGAGAAATAAGGTAGAACACATCCTCCTTTTCCTTATCCCTAGCCACTCCTATCTTCATTTCTACTCAGAACACTAAGATGAAGTCTTGTGCTTCCCTTTGATAGCTAACCCTGCAACCTTGTTACCCTAGGGATAGTGACTGTTGGTAGCTTCACACGCATTCTTTCATCTCTTTTTAAGGATATTCTCTTTAATACATTTAGATAAAATATTTAGTGTCTATACTTACAGAAAATACTCATCTAAGTAGAGGATATATGGTCTTCTATACTTTTAGAATATATATCTATATAGTTACGCTTTATATTGTCCTTAGAGAGAATATATTGTTTATGTTAACTTTCCCATGGAAAACATAAGCAAATGCCCAAGATAGGATACCAGGGACAGGCCAAAGAAATTACTCCATCCAAGACAACCTTGGTGAGCCAATGGGTTTAAGTGGGGTTTCTCAGAGATCATGGATTAGGGATTTCCTACAGATCAGGGCAACACTGTACCAAGAAGAGTAAGTTTCCCCCGGCCACTACTAAAGCTGATGGTGTATCCTCATGCCTTACTGGCCTTGTGAGCTCTCCCTCCCCTCTGTGAAGGAATCTTAACAAGTCCAGTACTGGGAGGTCTTTTCTGTGGGAGATCACAGCTGCTACAATGTCCAGATGGCAGCCACCGCCCTGAGTCAGGGCAGAATTCTGCAGCAGTGTTCTTAAATGCAGTGGGGTTGTAAAGTACGAATGTTGACACTTCGTTGTGTCAAAACTCAGCTGCCTGTTCTGTGAACAAGGTCTCACTCTGTAGCCCAGCATGGCCTGAAATTCACTGTGTAGCCCAGGCTACCTCTGCCTCCCACATACTGGGAATACAGGCATGAGCCATCATACCCAGCTCTACAGATGAACATTTTGCTTTTAATAATATAACTCAATAATTTGTAATGTTAGTATTTAGATTTGCTTAAGCACTTTTACATATGGCATGCTTTTATATAATGTGGTTCTGCCATAGTTAGTAGTCATTCTCTGTTAATGAACATTTATGTTATCTCTATTTTTTTCACTATTACAAATAATACATAATGAATGTATTTCATTGGAGCCACATGGGGTCACAGATGGAAACGAAAATTTTCCTGGGGTAAACACAGAAGTAGAGCTGTTGAGGCCAAGGGATGTGTGTGTGTATGTGTGTTTGTGTCTATGTATGTATGTATGATACAAATGTAGATGATAAAGATATAGATTTCGTTTCATAAAATGCAAGCATTTCCCAGACTATGGCACTTGGAATGCTGAGTGTTTTGAACTCAAAGGACAGTCTGGAACTTCCCACCCTGCTCTCCCACATCCTCTTTTCCTCCGGAAGATACAGGAAGAGATTTATGTGAAGTTCTTTGAACTGACTCGGGGGAGTTCCTTCAGAAGGAACATAATTGTCTCACCTCCTTCCTCCCCACTTACATCTCACAGGATGAGGGCAGTTAAGGGTGTGACATCTGGCCCAGAGAGACCATCACAAGCCATCACCCCTTCTTCTGTGGGTTGACCATGCTTTTCCCCTTTTCAGCCGTAAGGTACATCCTTGGCTCTGAAAACATCAGGGCACACTCTCTTCATGCTGTGGCCCCACCATAAATCTCCATCAGCTTCTTCAGCCAACGTGTTGCTTTTTCTCTGCTCTCAAGTCTGCCAGGCTTCTGAACCACTACTTCTATTATATTAAATTTAAGCCTTCTGCTGACTCTTGGACCTCTTTGTGCACCTTCGCCCTCTGCGAAGCACTGGTTTGACTGTCTAGACATCCCCTTACTTAAAGATAAACAGTTTCATTGGGATATAAAGTCATTGTGCACAGCTTGGTTTCAAGAACACGGCTTCTTTGGAGGACATCGTATGTTTGGCGGTATTCATTCAGTCCTCTGAGCCCCTCCACACACGATGCTCTTTCAGCTTTGTTTCCATCTTTGAGTTCTGTTTTGCCTTCCTTATCACTCTCTGACCTGTTCTGGAAGGTCCAGTCCATGACATGTACGCCTATTCTCTCTTTGACTTGTAGCCGTTTCGGGACCATAGTATGCAACGTGTGGTTCTGGACTGTGGTGTGGAGGGGGAACACTGCAACTCTTCAGATTGTACCTCTATATTTTGTATGGATTAACATTGTTTTTAACATTATACTTAAAGTTTTGGGGATTTATTTACATATATGTGTACCACATGTGTTTCTAGACCCCACAGAGGTCAGGAGAGGGTGTCAGATTTCTGGAACTGGAATTACAGATGGCTGTGAGCCACCATGTATGTGTTAATTGCAGAACCCTGATTCTCTACAAGAATAACATGTGCTTTTAACTGCTGAACTGTCTCTTCAGCCAATCCCCTTGGCATGGTACTTAATGAGGAAGCCACTTATATGGAGAAGCTCCATTTTCTCATCTACAGAGATAATATTGTTTCACCTTAGAGGATCTGAGCAAGTGTAGAGAAATGAGAAGGTTAATATGTGGAAGTTAACACCTTGCCTGGCGCATGTAAAACTACATCAGACATACCAATACATCTTTCATGCCCTTTTAGCTCCTTTGAAAGAGCATACTCCTACCAGCATTGCAGAAAATCTGCCTGATAGTTTAGCTGCCTTTTTACTTAGGCAATTATACCCTCATTAAATGTGATTAAATACTGAATAAATAAAACCTTGCCAAGGATTGTGTCCCATGTTTATAATCTCAGCACTTTGCAGTTTGGAGTAGGAGGTCAATGACTTTAAGGCCAGCCTGAGTATATAAGAACTCACTGATTTAAAGGGAATAGGCAGGAACCAGAAACCTCTGCAGGTCCAGGTGTGACCTGCAGGTGGGACCTCTGAGGGAGTAGGCCTGAGACAGGTCCTCTGTGGGTCTGGGTGCACCAGAGTCTGGGACCTCCAAGGGAGTACATCAGAGCCAGAGATGTTTACAGCACCAAACCCAAGCCAGGGACCTCTGCAGGAACAGATCCACACCATGAACTTTTACAGAAACAGATCTGAGCCAATAACTGTAGTGTGGAGCTGTGGGCCGGCTTCCCACCGCCCTGCTCTCGGCCACCTGGCTAGCTTATGCCCCAAAATAACAACACACAAACTGTATTCTTTTAAATACTGCATGGCCCATTATTTCCAGCCTCTTACTCACATCTTGACTAACCTATATCTTATAATCTTTGTAACACCACGAATGGTGTCTTACCGGCAAAGATTCAGCATGTCTGAACTGGCGGCTAGCTCCATTGCATCTGGCATCTCTCTGAGGAGAGGCACGGTGGTCTGACGAACTTAGGAGAGGCATGGCATCTGACTGAGCCATCTACCTCACTTCCTTCTTCCTGTTCTGTCTACTCCACCCACCTAAGGGCTGGCCAAGGCAGTTTCTTTATTAAAACAGAAGACCCTCCCACATCAAATAACCTAAGTCAGAGCAGGCCTGAGACAGAAAATTCTAAGGGAGCAGAGCATAGCCCAAGAGTGCTGAGCAACCTCTAGGAACAAGGAGTGACCAACGGGGTAACCAGAACTGTGGCACTGACTTTGCCACAAGGAACAATCTTCTGAGCCCTAGATTCACTGGCACCTAGAAAATTAATCAACAGAATCACAGACAGCTCCAACCACACCAATTAGAGGAAAAGATGAGTTAGACATGGTAAGAAGACATGCAACACTACAAAGAGCAACAAAACACCAGTAAAACCTAGAGAAACACTACAGCACCAAGACTTGAACAATCAAAAATAGATGAAGCAGAAGAAAACGACCTAAAAAATAACTTCAGGAGAATGTATGAAACTCTTAAAGGGGAAATGAGAAATTCTCTCAAAATGGAGGAAAAGGCAAACAAAAAATTGGAAGACATCAGCAAATCCCTTAAAGATAACCAAAAAGCAATCAAACTGAAATATAGACAAAGAAAACACAAGCTGAGAGAATTATAGAAACAGAAATCATGAGAAAACAATCAGGAAACACAAATGCAAGCATAAAAAGCAGAATACAAGAGATGGAAGAGAGAATCTCAAGCGCTGAAGAAACAATAGAGAAAAGAGACTCATCAGTCAAAGAAAACATTAAATCTAAAAAAAGATTAACCTAAAATATCCAGGAAATATGGGACACCATGGAAAAACCAAACCTAAGAATAATAGGTATAGAAGAAGGAGAAGAAGTTCAACTCAAAAGCACAGAAAATATATTTAACAAAATCTAAACACAAAAGAATATACCTTCTTCTTAGCACCTCATGGAACCTTCCAAAAATTAACCACATACTCAGTAATAAAACAAATCTCAACAAATACAAAAAATGGAATAACTCCATGTATCTTATCAGATCATCATTGCTTAAAAATTCAACAGCAAAACTAATTCCAGAAAGCCCACAAACACATGGAAATTAAACAATGCTCACCTGAATCACCAGTGGGTCAAGGATGAAATAAAGGGAGAAATTAAAGACTTCCTAAAATGCAATGAAAATGACCACACAACATACCCAAATTTATGGGACACAATGAACGCAGTGTTAAGAGGAAAGTTCATAGCACTAAATGCCTGCATAAAGAAAGTGGAAAAATACCACACTGGTGAGTTAACAGAACATTTAAAAACTTTAGAACAAAAAGAAGCAAACTCACCCAGGAGAACTAGAAGGCAGGAAATAATCAAATTGAGAGCTGAAATCAGCAAAATAGAAACAACGTAAACAATACAAAGAATCAATGAGACAAAGAGTTGGTTCTTCGAGAAAATCAACAAAATAGACAAACCTTTATCCAACCTAACCAAAAGGCAAAGAAAGAATATTCAAATTAACAAAATCAGAAATGGAAAATGGGACATAACAAAAGACATGGAGGAAATCCAGAGAATCATCAGGTCATATTTCAAAAACCTGGACTCCACAAAATTGGAAAACTTAAAGGAAATGGACAACTTTCTGAATAAATATCACTTACAAAATTAAATCAAGACCAGATAAACAAATTAAACAGACCAATAACTGCTGAAGAAGTAGAAACAGTCATCAAAAGTCTCCCAACCAAAAAACAAAAAGCACAGGACCAGATGGTTTCAGCTCAGAATTCTACAAGATTTTCAAAGAAGAACTAATATCAATACTCCTTAAATTGTTCCACACAATAGAAATAGAAGGAACATTGCCAAACTCTTTTTATGAAGCTACAATTACCCTGATACTCAAACCACAGAAAAACATTACTAAGAAAGAGAATTACAGACCAATCTCACTCATGAACATTGATGCAAAAATACTAAATAAAATTTTGGCCAGTCTAATCCAAGAACACATCAGTGTAACATGAAGGCTGTTAAGCCCGGTGGCCCAGACCTAAAATAACCACATAGAAATTGTATTAATTAAATCACTGCTTGGCCCATTAGCTCTAGTTTCCTATTGGTTAATTCTTACATCTTAATTTAACCTATTTCTATTAATATGTATATTGCCACATGACAGTGGCTTACAGAGTAAAATTCAGCACATCTATCTCTGGTGGCAGACCCATGGTGTCTCCTGACTACTTTCTTCCTTCCCAGAATTCAGTTCTGTCTTCCCTGCCTACCTAAGTTCTGCCCTATCAACAGGCCAGGGCAGTTATTTTATTCATTAATGAATGAAAGCTGCCCACATCACATCAGAACCATCATCCACCATGATCAAGTCAGCTTCATCCCAGAGATGCAGGGATGGTTCAACATACGAAAATCTGTAAACGTAATCCACCATATAAACAAACTGAAAAATAACAACCACATGGTCATCTCATTAGATGACGAAAAAGCCTTCGATGAAATACAACATCCCCTCATGATAAAGGTCTTGGAGAGAGCAGGGATACAAGGAACATACCTAACCATAATAAAGGCAATATACAACAAGCTAACAGCCAACATCAGACTAAATGGAGAGAAACTCCAAGCAATCCCACTGAAATCAGGAACAAGACAAGGTTGTTCACTGTCTCCATATCTATTCAATATAGTTCTTGAGGTCCTAGCTAGAGCAATAAGACAACAAAAGGAGATCAAGGGGATACAAATCAGAAAAGAAGAAGTCAAACTCTCACTATTTGCTGATGATATGATAGTTTACATAAGCAACCCCCAAAATTCTACCAAGGAACTTCTACAACTCATAAACAGGAAGCAGGGAGGTGAGAAGAGAAAAATATAGAGCTCAATAAAAATCAATAAAATTTTAAAAAAGAATAAAAAATAAATAAAAACTGACTAGCTAGCTAGCTACTTTAGAGTTCTGTTGTGTCAAAGCTTAGTAAGACCATGGCATCAAACCAACCTAGTAGTCAATGAGACTTCTATTCATGCAGCAGGGCAAGAGGACAGCAGGAAATGAGCCTCTTCATGTAACTCTTTCATTTGGGAGGGAAGTTTTCCTTGATGGCTCTATTTGGGATCTCACTTTCCAGACCTGTATGGTGTGAGTCTGCGGGGGTTTGTGTATGACAAAAGGGAACCACATCAGTGTCCATCAGGGACTTGCCTGTTTTCATTTATCCCTTGATCTGAGCACATTCCCACCTGGTCTGTCAACAGAAAGAAGCAGTGAATGTCTATTTAGTCGGACTTTCTTTGGAACTACCTACCCACATATAATGATGTGGAGAATTATTAATTATGAAAACTTGGCATTAACTTAGGCTTTTTTCCCAACTAGCTCCTATAATTTTTAATTAATTAATTAATTAATTAATTAATTTTTATTAATCTGCATTCTGCCATGTAGCTTGGTTGCCTCTCCTCTGTGCCACGTCTGACTTCTTGCTGGCATCTCTCTGCCTCTCTTCTTTCCAGAGTTCCTCTGTCTCCCCAGAAATTCCACCTAGTCTCTCCTGCCTAGCTATTGGCCATTTAGCTCTTTCTTAAACCAATCAGAAGTCACCTTAGGCAGAGACACATCTTTACAATGTACAAAAAGATTATTCTACAATATGTCTGCTCAAGTAACTCAAGATGCCAGATGACCTTTCTTTTGGCAACACAAACTGGATGGAAATGAACTGAGATAAATCAATCTGATTTCTCCCATTATGATATTAATTCCAGAACTCAGGAGCCAGAGGCAAGCATATCTCTGTCAGTTCCAGGCCAGCTTTCACAGCCAGTCTCCGCAGGAGACTCTAGCGATGTGTGGTACAGTGGAGAAGTAGAACCTCATGCCCCTGCATCTTTTCGATAAAATCTCTATTGATAGTCTCCATCCTTTCTTCTTTCCTTCCTTCCTTCCTTCCTTCCTTCCTTCCTTCCTTCCTTCCTTCCTTCCTTCCTTCCTTCTTTTGTTCTTTCTTCCTTCATCTTACTATGTAACCGAAGATGGCCTGACACTTGCTATGTAAACTAGGCTGGCCTTGAACTCCCAACCCTCCCACATCAACCTCTTGAGTGTGGAATTATAGATATGTGCTGTCATATTTTTCCATAAAGGTTACAACTACAGCTATTTGTGTTCTCTCTCTCTCTCTCTCTCTCTCTCTCTCTCTCTCTCTCTCTCTCTCTCTCTCTCTCTCTCTCTGGTTAAAGGTGGAACCTCACAAATGCTAGGCAGGCCCTGGCTCTACACCACTGAGATACATCCTCAGCCCAGCTTCCAGCTGTTGAAATGACACGAACTTTGATTAAGCTATAGACTCAGATGTATGGTATTAATTGACAATCATAAACATGTGGCATAGTATGAACTGTCCCGTTCTGTTTCGTAATGATTCATATGTTTGTCTCTTCTTGCACAGAGATCACAAATTCCTAAGAAGAAATAAAGCATATACATTATTTCCCACAGTTCTTAAAACAATATTAACTACAAGATATGATGAAGAGTCTCTAATATTTGTAGACTGATTGGTTGATGCCATTTTAGATTGTCCCATAAACAGAAAGTCGTCATAATATATTTTATATCAGATTTGTAAATTGATGATTTAAGTCTCACAAAATCAAGTAAATTGGTAAAGAATAAGGAGCCGTACTTCCGTATGGAAACAGTTTCTGTTACCTTAAGGTTGCAGTTCCTGTCTGTGGGACAGTCTTCCACTTACCATCCAAACCTTCCAGCTGCAGGGATGTAAGGCACCCTTAGAGTCTGTTGAAAATTAATGCTTTCAAAAGAGGAAACCAGGGAAAAGTGTATTTGACCACTTAGTATATGTTTCTTAATTCCCTTCTTTTGGTTTTAAATGTTTGTTTCAAATAAGCATTCACTTTAGAAACAGCAGCTTGGCCTTAACTGAACAAGGCACTAGTTGGCTCCTGTTTCTTTATCTTGGGGTGATCTTAAGCACTTAGGAAAGCTCAACACAACTTTCCACACAATACTAAATTGCCAATATTTCCTTAAAGAACTCAAGACATTCTTATTTAACTTAAAACAGGATTTAAAAATGCACAAAAAGAGTCAGACATGTTGGCAAGACCTTTAATTACAGCACTCAGGTAGCAGAGGCAGGCGGGTCTCTGTCAGTTTGGGGCCAATCCAGTCTATGCAGTGAGTTCCAGGCCAACCACGGCTACAGTGTGAGAGCCTGTCAAAAAGCTAGTCAAAAGATTGATTGTGTGTGTGTGTGTGTGTGTGTGTGTGTAACTATTTCAATCATCTTTACATTTCTGCTCATTCTGTGAAGAAGGAATGCAGTGTTACATTTTGTTTTATTTTAAGCCACAAATTAGCCAAATCTGAGTTTTCCCTTAGTGTCAAACATTGAATTTTATGTCACGTAGACTGCAGTTTAAGGAAATAACCATGTCTAGAAGAAACTAAATTGATATTAAAAAAGCTTTTGTTTATAAAATAAACCAACAGGTGTAAGACCCTCATTCCTTATTCTCAAAGGAACAAGAAGGAATTTCCTAACAGAGTGTTTTAAAATCAAAAACCCCAGACTAGCTTCATGTTCCCAGAAATGATAGTGCCCCCCTCCAACTTGGGCAATGCCAAAGCACAGAGTCAGGATGCTGGGCCACCTGGTGGAAACTGATAAAGATGTCCTGACTCAGGGACAGCGTGACCTTGCTCTAAAGATAAAACAAGCTGACAAAGCAGGATGGGAAAGAACAAAGACCTTGCACCTGTGCTAACCGCCTGAAGGGCTTGTGGTTTTTGCCTTTAAAGAACTAACCCCACAGAGGGGCTCTAGCTCCTCCCTGCCGCTAAGATGAGTGCTGGAGTTCCCTGCTAGCTCGCGTTATGCTGACAATAAACCTGGCTATTGCAGTCTAGACCCCACCAGTTTCTGGTGGTCTCCCTGGGGGTTATAATCTGGGCACAACACAGGTACTTGATGCTGCAGCTGGTCCACAGGTGAGTGCAAAACAATGAGAAGGGGAGCTCGTTCTGTGTTGACTCCAAGCAGAGAAAGTTAGCACTTAGACGTTCACAGCATACACACATATGTACACACATGCACACTTGCACACAAGCACACTCACTCTACACACTTTTGCAAATGCACACCCAGCACACCCACACAATACGCTCTCACACACTCACATGAAGTGTATGTTTACAGTAAGGAGACACTATTGTTTTTGTCAAGCACTTCGGGACTTGCTGTCACGGGGACAGCAGGGACACAGGCTTCCCGTTTTTTAAAATCCACAGCCGTTGGAGTTGTCAGGACCGCCAGTGACAAACACCCACACTACTTTCAGATGAAAAGAGCAAGTAATATCCTTTAGCTTCATTTTAATCACCACCACCCCGTGGGGTTTCAGGGGCGGGTGGAGTCAGGGTGAGGGACTGTGTAATCAGTCAGCCTCGTTCGGAGTCACGGGGGGGGGGGGGGGGGGGGGGGGGGGGGGGGGGGATCCAGTCAGTGCATCTTAGGATCAGCTCAGCTCAAAGCTCTGTATCCCTGACAAGCCTGAAAAATGGAAATGGTGACAATTAGATAGACATTTCATTTATGCATTTTCATTCCATTTATTCTTAGCTAGACATTGTATGAGGCCTGATGATAGTAGAGGGAAAACTGACAGTTCCGTTTTGGATTCCCTGGATATAGCAGCAGGGGGACCAGTTGAGCCTGCTCTCCCTTCTGTTGGCTTTGAAGAGACTTCCCTGTCTTGGTCCTTGGCCAGTTATCTTGTCAAGTTTGGATGTCCTGGCAAGTTCAAGATGCCAACTCTATACTTTCTATGAGCCCCATCTCAGCACAGCAAGGGGCTCATGATTGGCCCAGCTCCTCCCGGCCGCTGCCCTGTCTTATTGCCCAGTCTCCCATTCACCAGGGAGGCCACTCTGCTCCTCCCACGGTATCTTCCTGTGTCTGACCTCCTGAGCCTTGGAGCTGAACTCCTGATGCCTCATCTTCTTCCCATCCACAGCCCTAGTTCTTTCCCATCAGTGCAGAGACAAGAAAACCAAACCAAACCAAAAATAACGAGACAGACAGGCAGACAGACACAGAGGCAGGGATTATGTGAGGTCAAGCAGCACAGCCAAATTTCCCTCAAAAAGGTCTGTTATTTTAAGAACAAGACAACTGACTAATGAGACCATTGTTCAGCCCTAAACAATGTCTTTATGTTCTTAAACCTGCAACTATACACTGGGTGTCAGCGCCTGGCTCATGCCCCTGCATCTAAGGTGCAGGACAGCGCTGCACTTCCTTCCCAGTCAGCCATCTTCAGGGTCTTGTGGAGAAAGTTGTCTGTTGTGCACTTTCCTCACAGGCATTTTCTTCTTTGTACCGTGTCTTTTTCAGGCAGGAAGAATTGGCAGGGAAGAGGACGGGAAGGCGGGCGCCATTTGCAACCTCTGGAAATTCTCAGCTTTAGTGTTGAGAATCATCATTAGAGTTTCCAAGGCAAAAGGAGGCAATCACTTTTTGTCTCCTGTTTCTGGAATTTCCTTTCTTCTCTGAGCAACTGATAAAGGATCTGAGGAAAACTGCCAGGAAGCCATTCCCTCTGCAGAGTCCTCAGCTCTGCTCCCAGTGTGCTGGCTGCCCGCTGCGCAGGGGTCAGAGACACAAGAAGCAGAGAGCTCACGGTCAATGGCAGTCACACTAGAGAGGCTGAATCTTCAGATTTGTTTATGGTGCAGAAGTTGAGACTGAATTGTGAATCCATTTCTTCTTCTGTTTTCTGCATCCCACTAAACCCCAAGAATGCTAGTCACATGACCTTCCTAACAGTGTCTTTGTGTCCTTCTTTCCTTCCCCTTTGTTTACTACTGGCTCCAGCACGCAGACAGCTGCGAATGTTCTTATTTCCTCACCCGCTTTGGAAAGCGTGGCAATATGTTTGTCACTGAACTATTATTATTCCTGGCACAGGGGGAATTTTCCAAGAAAAACTACTTTGAGGCAGATCTTTTTCCCTTTAGAGATGAACTCCTGAAAATGGTCCTCCATAATTATCTAGGGCTCTCAAGCTGTGGGTCGTAACCCCTTTGGGTCACAGATTAGATATCCTACATGTTTACATAACAGTAACCAAATCACAACTATGAAGTAGCAATGAAGTAATGTTATGGTTGGGGTCCCCACAGCCTGAGGAACTGTACTAAAGGGTCACAGTGTTCTAGAGATACCCATTTTCCTATGGGAAAGAGTGGTGCGAATGCTGCCCTTTACATAGGCTACATGGGCACATGACGGGATCAGATAGAGAAGGCTGAGAGGAAATTTTGTTAAGTGTGATCAGAGGATGAATTCATGCTTTTATAAATTAGTGGAGACAGAGAAAATGAACTTGAATAAAAAACAAGCTTGATGGTATTCACCTGTTTGAATGAAAATGGTTTCCATAGGCTACTAGGGAGTGGCACCATTGGGAGGTTTGACCTTGTTAGAGGAAGTATGTTCCTGGAGGTAGGCTTTGAGGTTTCAGATGCTCAAGTCAGGTCTAGTGTCTCTCTCTCTCTTCCTTTTGCCTTTTGATCTGAATGTATGCTAGGCTTCCTGAGTCTCCTTATTCCCCAGAGAAAGGTGAGTGCATCTGCCCATTCCGCAGCCCTGCAACAGCAGAACAATCAGATGCCATAGGGAGTCAAGTCAAAGCAGGAACTCAGTTTATTACTGTGAGCGTCTATTTATAAGGTTAAATGACATCCTGTGATGTGGGGGTACCTCCAGCCAATGAGAGACAGCCATGGCTGGAGGGGCCACTACCTAGTTTTTGCTGTCCCACTCAAACTCGAGCCAGGCTTTTTTTGTCCTATAGGCCTTGAGGTACAGGCCCTGAGATAATTTTGGCCCAACAAATACAGAACTCTCAGCTACTTCTCCAGCACCATGTCTGCCTCCATGCCTCCAAATTTCCTGCCATGATGATAATGGACTAAACCTTTAAACTGCAAGCCAGCCTCAATTAAATATTTTCCTTTTTAAGGGTTGCCATGGTCATGGTGTCTCTATACAGCAATGGAAATTCTAAGACAACACTTATAATCCTAGCTCCCAAAAGCTGAAGCAAGAGCAATGCAAGTTCAAGTCTAGCCTTCTACACAATAAAACTCAGTCTCCAAACAAAATAACAAGGGAATTGAGAAATCAGATGGGTTTTGTTAATAATATTTCTAGATGCAACAGGAAATAAACATAATTCTGTTGCACAGTTTTGATCATCAAAGAATAACTTGGCTTCCACACGTTCCAATCGAAACCACCTGGCAGTCAGGCTGCTCACCAAGGGAGAAAGCATGGCACCCAGCAAGGATGACCAGGGCAGCTGCTTCTCCCATAGTACAGGCTCGTGGGTTATGAGGGGGTAGATGTGAATGTTAATGTAGGTGCATGATTAGTTGACATCATAGGAACTATACATACCAGACAAAGGAGTGCTGGGTAAAACACATCCAAAAAGGATTTGTGGAAAACATTTCATTCTGCCTGAGCTAAACTCACACTTCATTCATATGAACTGAGACTGCTGTTAGGAGTTCCCTTCAGATAATTAAAATACAGAAGAAGCCCTTGGGGTTGGGGGCGTCTCCAGAATGTTGCTTTCTGCATGAAAATTAAGACTTAAAGAAGAGTATTCCTTTCCATTCCCCATCCTTGCAACCTTCTTGGACATGTTAGTGAGACTCAAAAGGGGCAAGAGCCATGAACTGACAAGCAAGGTGTGAAAATGATCACGTTAAAGAGGGAGGGCAAAACCCAGCTGAGCAGACCAGGGAAACAGGTAAGTTAACTGAGATCTTCTTTGCAACTACCTTCTCTCCTCCAAATCCAAGCCCCAGTCTCATCCCTAGCTCTGCAACAGAACACCTGCTGCAGCCTTCCTTCCCTGCTCCATCCTGCACCGATCTCCTGCGAGTCCCATAGTCCTTCCCATCCTAACTCCTAACCCCACCCCCAACTCCAGCAGGACCCCCCCCCAAGTCCCCAAGCCATTCCTCCCAGGGAACCAGGTAGGCTGACTATAGACCTTCCCTTCTCCTTCTCTCCCCGCAGATGCAACCCCAGGCTCATCCCCAGAACTCTAGCAGGCCTTCTAGGGTGACCTCTCTTCACTGTCCCCACATTCCAAGGGAATGAAATCAGCAGATCCTGGGGAAACTCTCTGCTCCCCTCCCTTCTGTGAACTCCTTCAGGCCCCTAGCCTTGCCCCACTCTTAAGTGTCAGCACCCAATACCCAGAAACACATTTTACCTTGAACCCCCATTGGCCACATCTATTTGATTCTCAGAAAGTTTCCTACCAGGCGACACACAGTCATCACATTTTCCTAAAATCCAGAGAGGAAACAGAAACCAAGGAAAAAAACACCCACCCAAAAAAGACAAAGCCATATGTCAGCATCTAGACCTATATTCATCCAAATCCCAGCTGCCTAGATACCAGCATAAAAACTCAATCTATGACAACCAGGACAATATGTCTCCACTAGAGCCCAGCAAACCTACCACACAGGGCCTGAATATTCCAACATAGCTGAAAGACAACAAAAAGACCTAAAAACATGTCCTTAAAGAGGACATGAATAAATCCCTGAGGGAAATTGGGGAAAACACAAAGGAAGGAAATGAAAGAAAAACAAACAAACAAAACCAAACTGTTCAAGACCTGAAAATGGAAATAGAATCAATAAAGAGAATTCAAACCAAGAGAATTCTGGAAATACAATATTTAGGAATTCAATAGGGAACTACAGAGATAAGCATCACCAATAGAATATAAGAGATAGAAGAATCTCAGGCATTGAAGACACAATAGAAGAAATGTACACATTGGTTGAAGGAAATCTAAATCTAAAAAACTCCTGACACAAAACATACAGGACACCTAGGACACTATGAAAAAGACCAACTTTAAAAATATAGGAAAGGGCCATTTCAGGCTCCCTCTCCGCAGCTGCCCAAGGATCTAGCTGGGGACATCTTCATGGACACCTGGGAACCCCTCTAGAATCAAGTATCTTGCCAACCCTAAAATGGCTCCCTTAAGATATATGCTTCCCTGCTCCCATATCCACCCTTCCTCCATCCCAACTGTCCCATTCCCCTAAGCTTTCCCCATCCTCCCCTTCCCACTTTTTTCTCCCCATTTCCCCTTACCCTCACCCCACCCCCACCCAAAGTTTTCTTTTTTCTTTTTTTTAAATATTTATTTATTTATTATGTATACAATATTCTGTCTGTGTGTATGCCTGCAGGCCAGGAGAGGGCACCAGATCCCATTACAGATGGTTGTGAGCCACCATGTGGTTGCTGGGAATTGAACTCAGGACCTTTGGAAGAGCAGGCAATGCTCTTTAACCTCTGAGCCATCTCTCCAGCCCCCTACCCCCAAGTTTTCAATTTTTGCCTAGCAATCTTGTCTCCTTCCGATTTCCAGGAGGATAACTATATGTTTTTCTTTGGGTTCACCTTCCTATCCTATAACCACACTGACGAATATCTTGCATACCACCATAGAACCTTCATCTGGTGATGGATGGAGATAGAGACAGAAACCCACATTGGAGCACTGGACTGAGTTCCCAAGGTCCAAATGAGGAGCAGAAGAAGGGAGAATATGAGCAAGGAAGTCAGGACCGCGAGGGGGTGCGCCCACCCACTGAGATGGTGGGGCTTATCTAATGGGAACTCACCAAGGCCAGCTGGACTGGGACTGATGGAGCATGTGATCAAACCAGACTCTCTGAATGTGGCGGACAAGGAGGGCTGACTGAGAAGCCAAGGAGAATGGCACTGGGTTTTGATCCTACTGCATGTACTGGCTTTGTGGGAGCCTAGTCGGTTTGGATGCTCACCTTCCTAGACCTGGATGGAGGGGGAGGATCTTGGACTTCCCACAGGGCAGGGAACCCTGACTGCTCTTTGGACTGGAAAGTGAGGGAGAGTGGGAGGTGGGAGGGGGAGGAAAGTGGGAGGAGGGAAGGAGGTGGAAATTTTTTATTAAAAATAAATAAATAAGGTGCACCCAGGCCGGTGGGAGGTCCCCTCCTTCATTAGTCTGCCTGCGGCAAGGTAGGCCCTTTGTCAGAGAGCTGCTTGGCCTGCAAGGGGACCTGACAGTCTGCCAGAGGATCCATCATTCATTGGGGAGTTATTCTCCCCGGATACTGCCTCTCTCTTCCTGTCCCTTCCCAGCTTGCACCCAGAACCCCCCCCCCCCCGCCTCATCCTCCCGTCTTTGGGGCCACAAAATCCCACAGCTCAGCCTGTTTGGGCGCCGGGGACCTGGAATTGAGTGCACCCAGGCCAGTGGGAGGTCCCCTCCTTCATTAGCCGGCCTGCAGCAAGGTAGGCCCTTTGTCAGTGAGCTGCTTGGCCTGCAAGGAGACCTGACAGTCTGCCAGAGGATCCATCATTCATTGGGGTGAGTGAATTTAATTCATTGGGGTGAATTGAACTTCTAAAAGAAGACCCAAAGGGGATTATTCAGAGGAACAAATGGGCAGGCGCCAATGCAAGAATTCCTCCAACAATTTGAAAAACAACATGAAAGCACCAGAACCCAGCGAACTTATAACAGGAGGACTTGAACACACTAATCAAGAAGAAGTAGAAAAAATTGACTTTATGAAAGTAATAGAGTCCCTTAAACAGGAGGTGAAAAACTCCCTTAAGGAAATGGACGAGAAGAATAACAAAAAGTTTGAAGAATTGAGTAAATCCGTAAATGATATCCTAGGAAACCAAGAAAAAACAATCAAACAGATAATGGAAACAGTGCAAGACTTGAAAACTGAAATGGAGGCAAGGAAGAAAACACAAACCGAGGGCCAGCTGGATATGGAAAATCTATGTAAACGAACAGAGACTACAGAAACAAGCATAACCAACAGAATACAAGAGATAGAAGAAAGAATCTCAGATTCTGAAGATACCATAGAGAAAATAAATGCACTGATCAAAGAAAACAGCAAATCCAACAAATTATCATCACAAAACATTCAGGAAATCTGGGACACAATAAAAAGACCAAACCTAAGAATAATAGGCGTAGAAGAAGGAGAAGAAATACAACTCAATGGTCCAGAAAATATATTTAATAAAATTATAGAAGAAAACTTCCCAAACCTAAAAAAAGATATTTTTATTAAGATTCAAGAAGCTTACAGAACACCAAATAGACTGGATCAAAAAAAAAAAAACATCCCCTCGCCATATTATAATCAAAACACAAAACATACAGAATAAAGAAAGAATATTAAGAGCTGCAAAGGAAAAAGGTCAAGTAACATATAAAGGTAAACCTATCAGACTAACACCTGACTTCTCTATGGAAACCATGAAAGCCAGAAGGTCCTGGATAGATGTTTTGCAGAAACTAAGAGACCATGGATGCAAGCCCAGATTACTATACCCAGCCAAGCTTTCATTCACTATAAATGGAGAAAACAAAATATTCCAGGATAAAAACAAATTTAAACAATACATAGCCACAAATCCAGCCTTACAGAAGGTAATAGAAGGAAATTCACAAACAAAGGAGTCCAGCATTTCCCAAAATAACTCAGACATCTAGCGACCCTTCACCAGCACATCTCAAAGAAAGGAAACACACAATCTCTACTACCAAATAAAAAATGACAACCGGAGTTAACATCCACTGGTCATTTATATCACTTAATTATCAATGGACTCAATTCACCTATAAAAAGGCACAGGCTAAGAGATTGGATACGAAAACAGGATCCAACATTCTGCTGTTTACAAGAAACACACCTCAACCACAAAGACAGACATCTACTCAGAATAAAAGGTTGGGAAAAGGTTTATCAAGCAAATGGCCCTAAGAAACAAGCCGGTGTGGCCATACTACTTTCTAACAAAGTTGACTTCAAACTAAAATCAATCAGAAGAGATGGAAAGGGACAATTTATACTCATTACAGGAAAAATCTATCAGAATGAAGTCTCAATCCTGAATATCTATGCTCCTAATACAAAAGCACCCACTTATATAAAAGAAACATTACTAGAACTCAAGACAGCCATCAAACCAAACACACTGATAGTGGGAGACTTCAACACTCCTCTTTCACCAATGGACAGGTCAATTCGACAGAAACCTAACAGAGAATTAAGAGACTTAATAGAGGTAATGAACCAAATGGACTTAACAGACATCTATAGGACATTCCACCCAAACAAGAAAGAATATACCTTCTTCTCTGCGGCTCATGGAACCTTTTCGAAAATTGACCACATACTCGGTAACAAAGCAAACTTCCACAGTTACAAAAACATATTAGTAACCACCTGCATCTTATCGGATCACCATGGATTAAAATTAGAATTCAACAACAATGCTACCCCCCAGAAAGCCTACAAACTCATGGAAACTGAAAAGTCAACTACTGAACCACAGCTGGGTCAAGGAAGAAATAAAGAAAGAAATTAAAGTCTTTCTTGAATTTAATGAAAATAAAGACACAATGTACTCAAACTTATGGGACACTATGAAAGCAGTGCTAAGAGGAAAATTCATAGCACTAAGTGCCCACTTAAAAAAAACGGAGAAAGCACACATTGGAGACTTAACAGCACACCTGAAAGCTTTAGAAAAGAAAGAAGCAGACTCACCTAGGAGAAGTAGAAGACTGGAAATTATCAAACTGAGGGCAGAAATCAACAAAATAGAAACACAGAAAACAATCCAAAGAATCAATGAAACAAAAAGCTGGTTCTTGGAAAAAAATCAACAAGATTGACAAACCCCTAGCCAAACTAATCAAACGGCAGAGAGAGAATACACAAATTAATAAGATCAGAAATGAAAAAGGGGACATAACCACAGACACAGAGGAAATTCAGAGAATCATTAGATCTTACTACAAAAGCCTGTATGCCACAAAATTGGAAAATGTAAAAGAAATGGACACTTTTTTAGATAAGTACCATATACCAAAGTTAAACCAGGACCAGGTAAATGCTCTAAATAGTCCTGTTAGTCGCGAAGAATTGGAAACTGTTATCAGAAACCTCCCTACCAAAAAGAGCCCAGGACCTGATGGGTTCAATGCAGAATTCTACCAGAACTTCCAAGAAGACCTAATACCTATACTCCTTAAGGTATTTCATAATACAGAAATAGAACAGTCATTGCCAAATTCCTTCTATGAAGCTACAATTACCCTGATACCTAAACCACACAAAGACTTAATCAAGAAAGAGAATTACAGGCCAATCTCACTCATGAACATCGATGCAAAAATTCTCAATAAAATACTGGCAAACAGAATCCAAGAACACATTAGAAAAATTATCCACTATGATCAAGTAGGCTTCATCCAAGAGATGCAGGGCTGGTTCAACATACGAAAATCTATCAATGTAATCCATCATATAAATAAACTGAAGGATAAAAACCATATGATCATCTCATTAGATGCAGAAAAAGCATTTGACAAAATTCAGCACCCCTTTATGATAAAGGTATGGAGAGATTAGGGATACAGGGGTCATTCCTAATTATAATAAAGGCTATTTACAGCAAGCTGACAGCTAACATCAAATTAAATGGAGAGAAACTCAAGGCCATCCCACTAAATTCAGGAACGCGACAAGGCTGTCCACTCTCTCCTTATCTCTTCAATATAGTGCTTGAAGTTCTAGCAATAGCAATAAGACAAAACAAGGGGATCAAGGGGATTCGAATTGGAAAGGAAGAAGTTAAACTTTTGTTATTTGCAGATGATATGATAGTGTACATAAGCGAAACCAAAAACTCCACCAAAGAACTCCTACAGCTGATAAACTCCTTTAGTATCGTGGCAGGTTACAAGATCAACTCCAAAAAATCAGTTGCCCTCCTATATACAAAGGATAAGGAAGCAGAGAAAGAAATCAGAGAAGCTTCACCTTTCACGATAGCCACAAATAGCATAAAATATCTTGGGGTAACTCTAACCAAGGAAGTGAAAGACCTATTTGACAAGAACTTTAAGTCTTTGAAGAAAGACATTGAAGAGGATACCAGAAAATGGAAGGATCTCCCTTGCTCTTGGATTGGGAGGATCAACATAGTAAAAATGGCAATACTACCAAAGGCAATCTATAGATTTAATGCAATCCCCTTAAAGATCCCATCAAAATTCTTCACAGATCTTGAGAGGACAATAATCAACTTTATATGGAAGAACAAGAAACCTAGGATAGCCAAAACAGTCTTATACAATAAAGGGACTTCTGGAGGCATTACCATCCCTGACTTCAAACTCTATTACAGAGCTACAGTATTGAAAACAGCTTGGTATTGGCATAAAAATAGAGAAGTCGACCAATGGAATCGAATAGAAGACCCAGATCTTAACCCACAAACCTATGAACACCTGATTTTTGATAAAGGAGCTAAAAGCACACAATGGAAGAAAGAAAGCATCTTCAACAAATGGTGCTGGCATAACTGGATGTCAACCTGTAGAAGAATGAAAGTAGATCCGTGTCTATCACCATGCACAAAACTCAAGTCCAAATGGATTAAAGACCTCAATATCAATCTGAACACACTGAACCTGTTAGAGGAGAAAGTAGGAAGTACTCTACAACATTTGGGCACAGGAGACTGCTTCCTACGTATAGCCCCAGCAGCACAGACATTAAGGGCAACATTGAATAAATGGGACCTCCTGAAGCTGAGCAGCTTCTGTAAAGCAAAGGACACTGTCACTAAGACAAAAAGGCAGCCTACTGACTGGGAAAAGATCTTCACCAACCCCGCAACAGACAAAGGTCTGATCTCCAAAATATATAAGGAACTCAAGAGACTAGACTTTAAAATGCTAATGAACCCAATTAAAAAATGGGGCACCGAACTGAACAGAGAATTCTCAACAGAAGAAGTTCAAATGACCAAAAGACACTTAAGGGCATGCTCAACCTCCTTAGCAATCAGGGAAATGCAAATCAAAACAATGTTGAGATACCATCTTCCACCTGTCAGAATGGCTAAAATCAAAAACACCAATGATAGCCTTTGCTGGAGGTGATGTGGAGTAAGGGGAACACTCATCCATTGCTGGTGGGAATGCAAACTTGTGCAACCGCTTTGGAAAGCAGTGTGAAGGTTTCTCAGGAAATTTGGTATCAACCTACCCCAGGACCCAGCAATCCCACTCTTGGGAATTTACCCAAGAGATGCCCAATCATATTACAAAAGCATCTGTTCATCTATGTTTATAGCAGCATTATTTGTAATAGCCAGAACCTGGAAACAACCTAGATGCCCTTCAGTGGAAGAATGGATGAAGAAAGTGTGGAATATATACATATTAGAGTACTACTCGGCGGTAAAAAAAACTATGACATCTTGAATTTTGCATGCAAATGGAGGGAAATAGAAAACACCATCCTGAGTGAGGTAACCCAGGCCCAAAAAGATGAACATGGGATGTACTCACTCATAATTGGGTTCTAGCCATAAATAAAGGACATAGAGCCCATAATTCGTAAAAAAAAAAAAAATCCTAGAGAAGCTATATAAGAAGGTGAACCCAAAGAAAAACATATAGTTATCCTCCTGGATACTGGAAGTAGACAAGATTGCCGGACAAAAAATGGGAACATGGGGGTGGGGTGGAATGGGGGAGGGGGGATGGGGAGAGAAAAGTGTGAAGTGGAGGATGGGAAGAGCTTGGGGGAATAGGATGGTTGGGATATAGGAAGGGTGGATATGGGAACAAGGAATTATATATCTTACTTAAGGGAGCCATTCTAGGGTTGGCAGAGACTTGACTCTAGAGGGGTTCCCAGGTGTCCAGGAAGATGCCCCCAGCTAGGTCCTTGGGCAGCTGAGGAGAGGGTGCCAGAAATGTACAGATCCTATTGCCATACTCATGAATATCTTGCATATCACCATAGAACCTTCACCTGGCATTGGATGGAGAAAATGACAGAGCCCCACATAGGAGCACCGGACTGAGCTCCCAAGGTCCTGATGAGGAGCAAAAGGAGGGAGATCATGAGCTAGGAAGTCAGGACCGTGAGGAGTGCATTTACCCATTGAGACGGTGGGACAGATCTAACGGGAGACCACCAAGTCCAGTTGGAATGGGACTGATGGAACAGGGGACCAAACCGGACTCTCTGAATGTGGCTGACGGTGGAGGAGGACTGAGAAACCAAGGACAACGGCAATGAACATGAACTCTACAGCATGGATGGGCTCACTGTGAGCCTTGTCAGTTTGGTTGCTCACCTTCCTGGACTTAGGGGGAGCTGGGAGGACCTTAGACTTAACATAGTGAAGGGAACCCTGATGGCTCTTTGTCTTGGAGAGGGGTGGAGAGGGGGTATGGGTGGAAGGGAGGGGAGGGAAGGGGAAGAGGAGGGAAGGAGATGGAAATCTTTAATAATAATAAAATAAATAAATAAATAAATAATTAAATAAATGATTAATTAATTTAAAAGAGCTAAAAAATATAGGAAGAAGATTACTAGCTTAAAGACCCAGAAAATTATTTTTTAACAAAATAATAGAAGAAAATTTTATAACCTAAGAAAGGAGATGTCTATAAGGCACAAGAAACATACAAAATATCAAATAGATTGGACCAGAAAAAAATCCCCTCACCACATAATAATCAAAATACAAAATGCACAGGAGAATGAAAGAATAGTAAAATTTGCATGGGGAAAAGAGGAAATAATAACATATAAGGGCCGACCTATTAGAATTACACCTGACTTCTCAATGGAGACTCTAGAAGCCTAAGGGTCTGGACACAGGTGCTGCAGACTCTAAGAGACCACGGATGTCAGCCCACATTACTATACCCAGCAAAGCTTTAAATCACCATAGATGGAGAAAACAAGATATTCCATGATAAAGCCAAATTTAAACAATATCTATCCAGCCCTACAGAAAGTGCTAAAAAAAAAAAAAAAAAAAAAAAAAAAAAAAAAAAAAAAACCTCCAACCAGGGAGCTTAACTACAACCATGAAAACACAGGGAGTAATGTAATAAGAAGCCACTTGTTCATTCCACTGCCCAGAACTGAAATAACCACACAGAAACTGTATAATTAAATCACTGCTTGGTTTTTTTGTTTTGTTTTGTTTTTTTTTTTGTTTTGTTTTGTTTTTTGTTTTGTTTTGTTTTTTCTTTTTGGCTAACTCTTACATCTTAATTTAACCCATTTCTATTAATCTGTGTATCACCACATGGCAGTGGCTTACCGGCAAAGTTTCGGCATGTCTGACTCTGGCCATTGCTTCTCCCAGACTCCACCCTTTTTCCTCTCAGCATTCAGCCTAGCTTTCCCTGCCTACCTAAGTTCTGCCTTGCTATAAGTACGAGGCAGTTTCTTTATTCATTAATGGTAATCAGAACATACAGAGGTAAATCTCACATCAGAGTAATAATTGCAGACCAGAAAAATCAAAAGAAGGGAAGCATACACATTACCACTACCTCCACTTTTACCACCTCCACCACCTCCACCACCGCCTCCACCACCACCTCCTTCAACAACCTCCACCACTCACCTCACCACAAACACCTCCACCATCCACCATCACCACCACCACCTCTACCACCTCAACCACCACCACCACCTCCACCATCACCACCACCACCTCTACCACCTCAACCACCACCACCTCCACCAACACCTCCACCACCACCTCCACCTCCACCACCTCTACCACCACCTCCAACACCTCCAACACCACCTCCACCACCTACTCCACCATCACCACCACCACCTCTACCACCTCCACCTCCACCACCTCCACCTCCACCACCACCTCCACCTCCACCTCCACCTCCACCACCTCCACCTCCACCACCACCTCCACCTCCACCTCCACCACCACCTCCACCTCTACTACCACCACCAAAAACAACAACAGCAATAACAAAATAACAGGAATCAACAATCAACAAAATAATAGGGATCAACAGTCATTGGTCATTGATATCTCTCAATATCAATGGTCTTAATTCCCCAATAAACAGTCATAGACTAACAGAATGAATGGGAAAACAGGACGAATCCTTCTACTACACACAAGAAGCACACCTCACCACTAAATATAGATATATCTTAAGGTAGAGGGTTGGAAAAAGATATTCTAAGAAAATGAACCTAAGAAGCAAGCTGTATTTCTGTTTTAATATCTTTTTAATTTCTAATAAAATAGACTTCAAACCAAAACTAAAGAGATGGGGAAAGACACTACATATTTATCAAAAAACAATCCACCAAGAGGACATTTCATTTTTTAACATCTATTCCTGAAACACAAGGGCACCCACCTTTGTAGAGGAAACACTACTATAGCTTAAATCATTTATTGAGCATCACACACTGATAGTGGAAGACTTCAATGCTACACTCTTAAGAAATGCTGAGGCTAACAGATGTTATAAACCAAATGGACAACATATTTACAGAACATTTCACCCAGATACAAAAGAATATGTCGTCTTCCCTTTACTATGTGAAACTTCCTCCAAAAGGGACCACTTACTCAGACACAAAGCAATCTTAACAGATACAAGAAAGGGAACGAAATAACTCTACATTCTCTCAGACCACCACAAATTAAAGCTGGACATCAACAACAGAAACAACAGAAAGTTTACAAACTTATAAAAACTAAACAACTCTGTAAGTATGAAAAATGGGTCAAGATAAAATTAAAGAAATTAAAGACTTTTAAAATTGAATGAAAATTTATGTATGACATAACTCAAACTTTTGGTACATACAGAGAAAGTTCCTAAGAGTCAAGTTCATAGCACTAAGTGCCTACTTAAAAAACAAAACCAAAAGTAAGCTAGACGGGTGGTGTATGCTTTTAATCCCTGCACTTGGGAGGCAGAGGCAGAAGGGAGGATCTCTGTGAGTTCGAAGCCAGCCTGGTCTACAAAGCAAGTGCCAAAACAGACTTCAAAGTTACACAGAGAAACCTTGTCTCAAAAAAACAAAACAAACAAAAACAAATTAAAAAAACTGGTGAGATCTCATCCTAGCAACTTAACAGCACATCTGAAAGCCTAAAGAACAAATAGCAGAAATCATACTCAAAAGGAGTAGATGGCAGGAAATAATCAAAGGAGGGCTGAAATCAATAAACTAGAGACAAAGAGAACAATACAAAGAGTTCTTTGAGAAAATCTTTAAGATTGACAAACCCTTATGAAAATAAACTAAAAGGCAGAGAAAGAATATTCAAATTAATAAAATCAGAAATTAAAAGGGAGATATAACAATAGACACCAAGGAAATTCAGAGAATCACAAGGACTTATCTGATTGGACTTAAGGCCCATTCCCTGAGATGGACCCATACTGGATACTGCTGGGATGACCAAGAACCAGACTAGATAGTCTGAAGACCTAGGGCAAAACCAGATACTTCCAGTCAAAAAAAAGAAAGAAAGAAAAAGGAAAAGAAAGAAAGAAAGAAAGAAAGAAAGAAAGAAAGAAGGAAAGAAGGAAAGAAAGAAAAAGGTAACATTAAATAATTCCTAATGATTTTCTGTAGGCACAGATCAGTGCCTTGCTCAGCCATCTTCAGACTCCGGTAGCAGAAAAGAACAAACACAGAGACCCAGACATTATGCAGATGAAGAGACCTTGGAACACACAGCTCTAAATGGGATGTCCCCATCAAATCCCTTCCCTCAGAGATCAGAGAGCCCTGCAGAAAAGGAGGTGGAAAGAGTATAAGAGCCATAGGAGATGAAGGACACCAAGAACACAAAGTCCTAAACCAACTGAGAAAAGCTCATATGAACTCTCAGACTGAGGCAGCATCCCAGGTGCTAGGAGTGTATAGCCTTCAGGTTGCTATCTTCATGGCTCCCCTCAGTGTGTGGACACGCAGGTCTCTGATTCTTGTTCCCTCTCTTGGGCTCTTTCACTTCTGTTGTTTAGTCATGTCCAAATTTGATGTGATGGGTTTTGTATCTTATATTTTATTTTGTTATGTTTTGTTGTTTAAAAATAAAAAAGAGGAAAAGAAGAAGAGTCTGGGACTTTAACAGAATCGTTGAGCTTCATTTCGTACCAGCTCAGCTTAACATAAAACTTCATGCTACATGAAAACAAAAACAAATCTGGTTTTAAAATCTTGCTAGCTTAAGTCACTATTTGTAGGTTTAAAAATTTATTTACAAGTGTATGAAATTTTAACTGATACAACAATCAGAAAGGGGGAGAGTTTAGGATATAAATACTTAAGCAAAATACTGCCTGCAAGTTCCTTCTGTTGACACCAGTTAGCTGATTTGCCAGGATGGGAGGGATGAACTGGGAGTTGAGTCTAGGGCCTGGTGTATGCTAGCAAATGCTCTATGGCCTCTGTTTAGACTTTCCTCTTGAGGCAAGACCCCATTGACATTGTCTAGGGATGCTTCTCTGACTACACTGACTGAAGAATTAAAGGTCAGGAAGATTTGCACAGCCCAATTTTAATTAAAATGAAAGTAAACAAGAAATCAGACTCCTCAGTAGAGTTGGGGATCTGAAGCCAGAATCCGCCATTCTCCCTGGAGTGAGAGGTCTTAGCCCTATGAAGACAAGATTTCCCTGTAGCTCCTCAAGACTTAGTGGGTCAAACAAGGATGAGTGGTATAAAGCCTACGACAGAGTACACATGCCGAGCAGAAGCCAGGCTAACAGCCCTTCTAAAGAGCCCACACTTGCTAGTTTCAGTGAGGAAGAATCAGAAAGTGGACACCATTTTCCAGCCGTTTTAGGACATGCCTATGAGATGAAATCCACTCAGGACCCACGTTTCCTAACTGTCTACCTAGTGAGATGATCCTCATGTGTGCGGTCATAGATGTGTACCACCAGAAGTGACACACAACTGTCACAACAATTATATCCACCTGAGACTTATTCTATAACTACACAACATATTGCACAGAGAAACAGGGGAAAACGGTAGCCCAGACTTCAGCAGGCTGGTGACTGATCTCAGCCTTGGAGCCTTGCAAACGATTGCTCAGATGGCTCCCTGGGGGACATTATTCATGTCAAGTGTAGAACCCTGAGCACACAACAGTGAGCACAGCTGCGGAGGAGTCTGGGGTATTCTGTAAGAAGACAGTTTAAGATACAACCTCTATTCTTGAGATGTAAAGTTAGGGAAAGAGCAGGTAAAACGAGATAATCCTGATCAAGAGAAATGGTTCTAGTGCAAAAGTGTTCAAAAGGTCTCAGATACCTCACAGGGGAAAGAGAAAACATGGCTTGGTAACTAGGAGCTGTGTAAGGGTTCATGGGTTTGTGAGGCTTGCTGGTCTGTGGATGATCATCCAAATTCAGTTCCCCTCACTATAAAACCCCTTCCTGAGAGAGGATCGTAAATCTATCTTATAATCGTGGCCAGCATAGTCTGGCTTGTTTAGACCAATGGGATGTGTGTCACTTCTGGGCACGGACAGTAGCAACATAGCGTGTCATTTCTTTGTTCTTTCCACCAGAGTCATGCTACTGGCAGGCTGTGGCTGCTCTGTTGGTGGGAGTCAGATCCACAAAGGCATGAAGCAAAAGAAAGAAGGAAGAAAGGAAGGAAGGAGGGAGGGAGGAAGGGAGGGAGGGAGGGAGGGAGGAAAGGGAAGGAAGGAAGGAAGGAAGGAAGGAAGGAAGGAAGGAAGGAAGGAAGGAAGGAAGGAAGGAAGATGCCTTCCTATAAACCAATTCCACTTTGGGGTGTTGTAAGGAAGGAAGGAAGGAAGGAAGGGAAAAGGAAGAAAGAAAGAAAGAAAGAAAGAAAGAAAGAAAGAAAGAAAGAAAGAAAGAAAGATGCCTTCCTATAAACCAATTCCACTTTGGGGTGTTGGAAGGAAGGAAGGAAGGAAGGAAGGAAGGAAAAAGAAAGAAAGAAAGAAAGAAAGAAAGAAAGAAAGAAAGAAAGAAAGAAAGATGCCTTCCTATAAACCAATTCCACTTCAGGGTGTTGTAAGGAAGGAAGGAAGGGGAAAGAAAGAAAGAAAGAAAGAAAGAAAGAAAGAAAGAAAGAAAGAAAGCGAGAAAGAGAGAGAGAATCCTTCCTATAAACCAATTCCACTTTGGGGTGTTGTTTCTTGAATACAGTCTGGCTACTGATCTTACTTGGAACTGTAAGAGGTCACTAAAGGACACTGAATGACACTTAACCTCAAAAGGGACATTCTGTGCTTTGGGTGCCTCATTACACAAATGGCTCTACAGGGGGCTAAGGTTGTGCCATGGATGGTAGAATTTAGCAGGAGAAAAAAATGCTACTGCTGAATTTCTTAAGCACCAAAACAAACAAACAAGCGAGCAAACGCAAAAGCCATGGTTTCATGGGGTGTATTTATCCCTCAGCTGCATGGTGGTCCTGAAACACCCCATGCTGCACCATCTCCACAGCTGCTTTTCTTCTTCTTGTCCCTTCTCCTCCAAAGTTGTGGTCAACTCAAGCTAAGAAAGGGTACTCTTTAAGATTTGAATCACCATTAAAAACAGTAAGAGAGAAGCAGGTGGAATTAGTTTTAGTAATGCATTTTATTTAAATCAATTTATCTGAGATATTAGTTCAATGTGGAGCCATAAAAATATTTAGGTATTTAGTTCCTCTGTATGTACTTCCTGCATAGCTCATTCTGAACTAACCACATCACAAGTACCCAGTAACCACAGCAACTGATGGCCACTGGGTGGTGGTGCGCCCTAGTGTCTATGGGCCAGTAATGTGGCTCGTCACTGCCACAGGTGTGAAATCTCCCTGGAAAGATTTGCTTTAAGTCTTAAAGATTTCATTTATAATTTAGTGTAAAGTGATGTTTATGTTCTTACTACATTAATTATTTCCTCCTCTAGAAAATTAGTTCTTACTGTATTAATTATTTCCTCTCCTAGAAAATTAGTTATTACTGTATTAATTAGTTCCTCCTCTAGGAAATTAGCTGTTACTGTATTAATTAGTTCCTTCTTTGGAAAGGGAATCACGTTAGGCCCATGGCTCTCAGAAGAACTGAGCCAGGACCTGAGAACTTCTGTTTAAGTTTCAGGAGAGAGTGATGAGTTAGAAGCCTGTATGTCATGTGTCTTGGTTGAGTCTCAATTTTCATAGATGGGACATTCTCTGAAGTACCTATGAAAGTCCTGGGTTCTAAGACTCTCTAGTTAGAATGAGTTTTCTTTTATTGGGACTAGGGCTGAATTTTGTTGTTGTTGTTTTTAAAGTGTGTGTGTGTGTGTGTGTGTGTGTGCACGTGTGCGCATGCACATACTCACTTGTATACATATGCACTTGTGCCGGTGCACACAACATGGACGTTAGCAATATTGCCATTTCTCATCCTCCAGCATATGGGATCTAGGGATGGAACTCAGGCTGCCAGGCTCTGTGGCAAATGAGCCATCTCAGTAGCCCTGCTGTTGTGGATCCTTAGGTGGCCTTTGAGTGATTACCTGTCAAAGGTTTAGAGCCACTTTTTCCAAGGCAGAGAATAGTCCTTCTTCTGCCCACATACCTGTTCCTATGGATGGCCATCTAAACTCCCTGGGCCAGCTTTGGTTCTGCCCCCCATACCTGTTCCTATGGCTGGCCGTCTAAACGCTCTGGTCCAGGTCTCGTCAGTTCGACACAAAGTAGTGTCGTCTCGGAGAGGGAATGTCTATTGAGGAAATGTCTCTGTCTAATTGACCTGTAGGAGTGTCTTTTGGGATTTCTCCTGATTGATGTGGCTCATGTGGGACTCCCCACCCCACCATGGGCAGCACCTCACCTGAGCATGGGGTTCTGGGAGATTAAGGAAAGCTGCTGACTGTGAGCCTGAGAGCAAGCTGGTATGCAGTGTTCCTCCATAGCTCCTGGCTCTGTGCTGATTGAGGCCCTGCCCTGACTTCCCACAGCTATCAGACCTGTGAACCAAACAAAACCAGGTTTCCTGGTGCTTATCACAGCACTGGGAAGAAGACACTCCACGAAGACTGAGCAGCCACTGGCATAGGGATCCCCGGACCGAGTGGCACTGTGGCTTCTCAGATGCCCGAGTTAGATCTAAGGTCAAGAACTTTTTGGCCATGGCTACTGTGAGGAGAATTCGGATAATCCCCCACTTTGCCTTTTCTGAAACTGGGTGGTTTGCCTCAAGGAAGGGAGAAGGCTCAGTGTTCCCCACCTGTAAGTGCGCCTTAGGGCCCTTCAGAGTTCAGAGGAATTATCTGAACAGAAGGGGAAGGGAATGAAAACTTTTTGCTTTTACCCAGTGGTCAGTGAAGTGTGGCAGTGGTTGGAGTTGCTTCTGCATCTCTGAGGAGCTGGTGACAGTGGTGGGGTGGTTGCAGCTTGAGTAGATTTGGCACACTGAGGCTTCTGCTGCAAGGGTCTCAGGGTATGCGGCTGCCAAGCTAGGCATCTGCAATCACAGGCGCCTCAGCTGCTCTCCTTTGTGCCCATCAATTTTAGTGCAGTGACATTGGAAACGGAGAGTGTCTTCCTGTGGGCTACTCCACGCATTTACAAGGCAAGTTTCATTTTAGCTGATTATTTAAAAATTACCTCTTAGAGAAGGCGCCAGAGCTAATTAATGGAGTTTATTTATTGCCATTCCTACTCTTGTGAAGAAAGACCTTAATACTTCAGAAAACACTTAATACATGTGATCACCACAGGAATGTAATTCCTCATGAATGTGCAAGGTAAAATGGTTTATTTAGCAATACTAATAATGGCTTTTGAGCATACATAAACTGAGTATGTAGAATTTTTTTTAGTTTCTTTATCTAAATCCATATAGATAGTACTTGGAGTAATTTGTTTTAAATTTTTTTTTTATTTTATGACTATTTCCTGAATTTATGCATGTATTGCCAGGTATGTGTCTGTTGCCTAAGGAGGCCAGTAGAGAGTGTCAGATCCCCAGAAGCTGGGGTTACAAATGGTAATGACATGCTGGGGGCCTAGCCCAGGTCCTCAGGGAGAAGAGCAAGTGCTCTTAGCTACGCAGCCATTTCTTTAGTGCTGCAGCCCACGGGGCATTTTATGAGCATTTCCTATTTAAACTTTTGAGCCTTTATGAAAACTTAAGAAAGGGAAAGGCTTAACATCTTTCTACATGAGCTAGGTCACTGATATTTCTCCCTTCCTCCCTTCCTCCCTTCCTCCCTTCCTCCCTTCCTCCCTTCCTCCCTCCCTTCCTTCCTTCCTTCCTTCCTTCCTTCCTTCCTTTTTTTTTTTTACCCAGAAACACTCTAACCTTGAACGTTTTCTTTCTCTTTGGGCGGCATTCTTACCCAGGTTGAATTTTCTGTTAAGAAAGGCCTTTATGAGTGATGTGGGATTCTCCTCTGTATGCTGTGAATATATTTTATTACCACTGGTTAATATAGAAGCTGCTTTGGCCTCTGGCAGGGCAGAGTACAGCCAGGCTGGAAGAGAAATAGAGAGAGATCAGGTGGAGTCAAGGAGACGCCATGTAGCTGCCAAAGGAGACAGATTTCTTAGCCTTGCCAGTAGGCCATGGCCTCGCGGTGATGCATAGATGAATAGAAATAGGTTAATTTAAGATATAAGAGCAAGCTAGAAATATGTATGAGCCATTGGCCAAACAGTGTTGAAATTAATATAGTTTCTGTGTTATTATTTGGGTCTGGGCATCCAGGAATGAACAAGCAGTCTCCGCTTCCACATGAGTCATTGTTCTTTCTCCAGGTTTGGATAAAGGACAGAAGGGCATCCAGTTTGCTTTCTTCTAACCATGGTGTCTTATTGTAAATTTCTCCGCTCTTACATGCATTTCTGATGAGCAAGACAGCATGAGCTGTGTCATGTGAGTTCAGGAGAGGCCAAGTGGTGCTGTTGACTTAAAACCTGTGGTTTTGCTCCACTACAGCTAGGCATCGCTTCTGACTCTGAGCAGCAGATTGGATTACTGAATGGGCCAGGGCAGGGCTGAGTGATGAGGCCTGGTGACCAGATTTCATTTGCCATGGTTGATCCTGTTGGTCAACTCAACCGGATAGAGAGATGCCTAGGAGATTTGTAGAGAATATCTCTCTGTGATCTGTGAGGTGTTTCTAGAAAAGAGTAACTAAGTCAAGAAGACCCTTCTCAAATGCCCGGGGTAAGCCTTTTCCACTCATATGCAATTGCCATGGCATCACGGACAAAAACTTATGAAACTGTGAGCAGGATGGGGGGGCAGAGAACCTTCATTCCTCAAGTTGTTTGGATGACAGCAAGTTAACTAACACATCCTTCTTGCTTCAGCGTGCTTGGATACTCTTACACAGGGTGTATGTCAGAGCCTCTTCAAATAGACAACAGACAAAGGTCTAAGAGATTATTACTTTTTTGGCCCTGGGCATGGCCCCTCTGACTAGAGTCCCCCTTTAGACCACCGTGGGCTTTTATCCTGCTTTTCCATTTATTAGCAATCATGCCCCACCTTCTGTAGCCTGCAGTCCCCGGACATGCTGTGTCCCTTATGCCTACCATGTCATTCTGCATGTTCCCTGGGATTGCACACCTTTCCTTGCTGCTGCAGGAGCCTTGACTCATTCCTCAGGGCATGGTTTGCGTGTCTTTACTGTACTTTTTTCTAAACCCCCTCTCCCATCCTGATCATTCTTGCGGGAAGTAACTGCCATCTCCTCCTCCCTACACTTTCAAAGCCTGATTCTCTTCCTAGCATAGCGTGTATCACACAGATTCGTTGTGCCACGTGGCCTCATGAGACTTGCTTCTGCTTTCTGAAGCCTGCAGCTTCATCATTTGTAGAATGTAAATAAAACCAGCCCTTCCCTATTGTAAAGGATCATTGTAAAGATGTGACACTTAGCTGGGTCTGGTGGCACATGAATTTAATACTAGCTGCTAGCACTCCAGAGGCAGAGGAAGGTGGATCGCTATTGATTAGAGGTCAGTGTGGTCTCCATAATGAGTTCTGGGTCATCCAGGTAGAACTATATAGTGATACCCTGACTCAAAGGGGGGGCAGGCAGTGGAACACTTACTAAGCCCTTGCTTAGCACAGTGCTGGGAACACAGTAAGAACTTAGTCGATGGTAACTACTATAATTACTATTGTAATTTTCATAATTACTCATGCTACAGAACAGTGCTAAAACACCAACTACTTGGCACTGTTTAAACGAGGACAGCCACACTTGCTGCTGATGTTTGTTTATTTGCTCCCGTGTTTGTGTCCGTGCACACTCACATGATGTGCACGCAGAGCTCACGAGCAGCTTGCGGGATTCGAATCTCTGCCCTCCCTCCATGGGAATCCTGGAACTAAACTCAGCCTGTCAAGCTTGGCAGCAGTGCCTTTACTAAATCATATTGACTGCTCATACATCTTTTTGGTTTTTTGAAACACGGTTTCTCTGTGTAGCTTTGGAACCTGTCCTGGAACTCTCTCTGTAGATCAGGCTGCCTCAGGTTCACAGAGATCCACCTGCCTCTGCCTCCCGAGTTCTGGGATTAAAGGCGTGTACTGCCACTACCCAGCCATCATTTCTTTTAAAAGCATCTTAAGCTCTCTCCTCCAGCCCAGCAAGATGCCCAAGGGAAAGAAGGCTAAGGGGAAGAAGGTGGCCCCGGCCCCCTGCCGTCGTAAAGAAGCAGGAGGCGAAGAAGGTGGTGAATCCTTTGTTTGAGAAGAGGCCTAAGAACTTTGGCATTGGGCAGGACATCCAGCCCAAGAGAGATCTCACACGTTTCATCAAATGGCCTGGCTACATCAGACTGCAGCGGCAGAGGGCCATCCTCTATAAGCGGCCCAAAGTTCCTCCTGCCATTAACCAGTTCACCCCTGCCCTGGACTGGCAAACAGCTACCCAGTTGCTTAAACTTGCCCACAAGTACAGGCCAGAGACCAAGCAGGAGAAGAAGCAGAGGCTGCTGGCCCGTGCTGAGAAGAAAGCTGCCAGCAAAGGGGATGTCCCAACTAAGAGACCACCTGTCCTTCGGGCGGGCGTCAATACAGTCACCGCTTTGGTAGAGAACAAGAAGGCTCAGCTGGTGGTGATTGCCCACGACGTAGACCCCATTGAGCTGGTGGTCTTCCTGCCTGCCCTGTGTCGGAAGATGGGGGTCCCCTACTGCATCATCAAGGGAAAGGCCAGGCTGGGGCTGCTGGTCCATAGGAAGATGTGAACCACTGTTGCCTTCACATGGGTTAACTCGGAAGACGGGTTAACTTGGTGCTCTGGCCAAGGTGGTGGAAGCTGTTAGGACCAACTACAACGACAGATATGATGAGATCTGCCGCCACTGGGGAGGCAACGTTCTGGGTTCAAATCTGTGGCTCGAATTGCCAAGCTGGAAAAGGTAAAGGACAAAGAACTCGCCACTAAACTGCGTTAAATGTACTGCTGAGTTTTCTGTACATAAATATAATTACCCAAAAAAGCATCTTAAATTTTACCCTATCTTCAGTAAAATTCTTAATTTTGAAAGACACAGAGAAGACTGCCTCTAGGTGCACTGTGAGAGATCTCTGTGTCCTGCACACCTGAGTCTCCTCTGGAAACAAAAGGGTCTTTAGGCTTCTCAGTCTCTGCCTTTCAATCTTTCCTCCAGCTGCAATGAAAATCATCGGGCATATTGAAAAACTAGAGGATAAAGACAGGAACAAGCTATGAACTGCTATTGAGGGCTGAAGATGTTTAATTTATTTACAGGAAAAAGCCCGATTAGGCTGCTTGTAAAAGAGGATCACAACTTTGTGTAGCAAAACGCAGCTACTTTCTCGTTCTCCCTCCTCGCTGTGCTTTGGCTGGCTCAGCACACTGCACGTGTGCTGTGGAAGTTGTAAGTGTTTGCAGGACACAGCGCGGGCTCTCATTTCTTTTCTGAATTGTGACAAAGCAGCAGCCAACTCAGATCCCTGTGAAGTGCGCTGATAAGACAGAACTGGACTCACTCATTTCTTCCACAAACATTTGTTGAGTTCCTCTGATAGTGGAGATTATTACAGTGTGGTGGTTTGAACGTGATTGGCCCCCATAAGCTCATAAGGAGTGGCACTATTAGGAGGTGTGATTTGCTGGAATAGGTGTGGCCTTGTTGGATGACGTGTGACTCTATGGGGGCCCAGTGTTTCTCATGACTCGGGGTGGGGAGGATGAGGTTGTCTAAGCTCAGTGATGTGCCACGTTCACTGATGTCTCTTTTTACATGGCCACCACATCCCCCTGAAGGCCTTGGGATATTTAATCTGCTCTGTCAGTGTCGCTGGAGTCCCCTAGGAGGCTGGGCCAGTCTGTTGCTGTGTCTGTGAGGTCATTTTCAGAGCATTAGCTGATGGAGGAAGACCCCTCCTGAATGTGAGCAGCACATCCCGTAGACTGGGCTCTCCACAGGATAAAGGGGGCAAAGAGGGAGCCAGAACATGCCAACATCCCTTTGGTCTCTGTCCCTGACTTCTCCTCATGAGGTGAGCTGCTGAGAAATGCCTGCAGCTTTCCACAGTTCCTGGATCTTTCTTCAGTGTCTCCACTAAGAGTCGGCTGCATGGGCAGCTGTGCACTCTGCCGCAGCTGTTTGCTTCAGCCGCTGAACACCCGCACTTCAGAAGCAAGAAGAGTCATCTAGCTGATTGCCAAGGGCTCCAACTTTTGCTCGGAGTTCTTGTGAATTCCTTATTTTTGTTTTTTTTTGTTTTTTTGTTTTTCGAGACAGGGTTTCTCTGCAGCTTTAGAGCCTGTCCTGGAGCTAGCTCTTGTACACCAGGCTGGTCTCGAACTCACAGAGATCCGCCTGCCTCTGCCTCCCGAGTGCTAGGATTAAAGGCGTGCGCCGCCGCCACCACCACCCGGCTTGGATTCCTTATTTTATATGAGGTCTCTGGCCTCAGCATTATCAACTTTGGGATTTGGTAATCCTGGTGAGGACTGCCCTGTGCATTGTGGGCTGTTAACAATCTGGCCTAAGTACACAGCACATGTTAGTGCCCTCCGACCACCTTACGACAAGCTACAATGTCTCCAAGCATTACTGCCCCTGGAGGGTGAAAAGTCAACCCTGGGTATAAAACATCTTCCTTTACCAACAACCTACCTAGGACTCCAGGCTCTAACACTAGACACAGAGCCTAAGGAGACACAGAGAAGCCATAATTGAAAATGTCTAATCAAATAAGTCTTTCATTGCATGGCTCTGTTTCATGGTTCTACTTTGTGGGTAGACCCTGGCTGGCAAGTCCCTTAGATCCGGTTGAATCTTCTGGGGCCTCCTGGGCCATTTTATTCCCTTCATTATATATTTATAAGAAAAACTCCCCCACTTAAGTCTAATGTAGCCCCCTCTCCTTTCCTTACACCCTACTGAGACTCGCCTGTGTTGGGAGAGGGATAGTCTCGGCCATTGGAATTCTCAGAGCAGATCCAAGTGTGAAGATGTAACTTGAGGGTGTGAGTTAATCTTTTCTTATGTAGAAATGTTTGTCTTAGGGATACAGAGGGGTAAGAGAAGAGTGAAGGATAGAGAAAGAATGATGTAGAAGGAGAAGAGAACATTGGGGAAGAAGAGAAAGGAGAGCAACTGGAAAAAAAGAAAAAGGAAGACAGTAGGGTAAAGGGCAGAACAGAAAAATAAAATACAGAGATAAGCTTTGGCCCTCAGATAAAGTTCCCGTGCGTGTCTGTGCGTCTGTCCAGCAGTTCACCTACTCCGCATCTCCTCTGCAGTTTCTCTGACCTACTGGGGGCTGGGCCCTGCTCACTCCCCCTGTGGAGATGCAAACCCTGACTTTTGTGCTGTTGTGGTTTCTGCAGGCTATCTGAATTGAGGGCCAGGCTGCAGAACCTTAAAAACAATGTGGATTTTATGCCTCTACTGAAAATGTAAGGCTTGAGAATAGCTACAGGCTGTTTTCAAAACCTTTGAACATATTTTATTGCATTTTTCCAAAAATAATTCCCATAGAAATATATCATATACTGTAAGCCAATAATTATTTACAGTTCACTTAGTCTCTAGTTCTAGGAAAGCTAGAAAAATGTAGTGTTTTATATAGCCATCAGCTAGGACCAAAGCCTTTATTTTCTGGTAGAAGTACAAATAAATAATTTCCCTTGAAAAATTAGTAATGGTGAGATTGAAATATGATGAAATCATGTCTTTTCATTTCATAGTGTCGTGAGCCTGGCACTGTGCCTAGCACTGTTATCTGGTGACATCTGGAAAGACAATCTCCGCCCATATGGAGCTTATGGTAGAGTAGAAATATTCACTACAGCAATAACCATACAAAAATGGGAAGTTATGGGGCTGGAAAGATGGCTCAGCAGTTTAGAGAACTGGCTGTTCTTCCAGAGGTCCTGAGTTCAGTTCCCAGCACGGTGGCTCACAACTATCTCTAATGGAATCTGATGTCCTCTTCTGGTATGTAGACATACATGTGGCCAGAGCTCTCATATAAACAAATACATAAACAAACACATTTTAAGAAAACAGGAAGTTACAAGTTGTGTCAAGTTCTGAGAAGGAGCAGTTGGCAGTCCTCTCAGAGGCAGAACATAGATGGTAAGGGTGGGGAAACCTGCTTCCTCAGAAGGGGATGCTGGCTCTACACCTGGAGGAAGATTAGAGCAGAATGTGAGATGCAGACGGTGAGAATTTGAAGCAGAGTTGGAGGAACTTTGGCCTGCAGAAAGCGGAAGAAATGACAGTCCCTGGAGTCCAGAGAGAGGACAGGAGGTGAGGCTGCCAAGCTAGGAAGGGAACTGTTAGCTCAGGGAGTTTGAATTTCACCTGTAGCTCAGAGCCGCCCAGAGGGCTAAAGTTAGCTTCTCTGGGAAAAGGACTTTAACAAGGGAGTGACCATTTGGTTCTGCGCAGAGAGGTAAACATCCAGAGCTCTAAGCAGCATTCCTAGCAGGTCCAGAGGACATGAAGGCTCTCGGTGCACTTGGAGTAGAGCAAGTATGGGGGAAGAGGGCAATAGATAAACGTTTATTTTTAATTATGTCTGTGTATCTGTGTGTGGTTATGTGCATGTGGGTGCAGGCACCTGGAAGCCGGAGGCATCGGAGCCCCTGGAGCTGGAGTTGGAGGCAGTTGGGAGCCACCTGACAAAAGTGCTGAGAACCGAGCATGGGTCCCCTGGAAGAGCAGTAAATGCTCCTAACTGCTGAGCCATCTCCCACCCCCAAGACTCTGTCTTTAATTGAAAGTAAAACAGATTTACAGGGACCAGGATCTGACTGACATTTTACACAAATGATATATTTTTTATTGATTATTATTGAGCTCTACATTTTTCTCTGCTCCCCTCCCTGCCTCTCCCCTCCCCTTCAACCCTCTCCCAAGGTCCCCATGCTCCCAATTTACTCAGGAGATCTTGTCTTTTTCTACTTCCCATGTAGATTAGATCCATGTATGTCTCTCTTAGTATCTTCATTGTTGTCTAAGTTCTCTGAGATTGTGATTTGTGGGCTGGTTTTCTTTGCTTTATGTTTTAAAAAACACTTAAGGGGGGCTGGAGAGATGGCTCAGAGGTTAAGAGCACTGACTGCTCTTCCAGAGGTCCTGAGTTCGATTCCCAGCAACCACATGGTGGCTCACAACCATCTGTCATGAGATCTGGTGCCCTCTTCTGGCCTGAGGGCATACATGGAGGCTGAACACTGTACATATTAGTAAATAAATAAATCTTTAAAAAATATTTTTAAAAAAACACTTAAGGGTGAGTACATACAATAATTGTCTTTCTGGGTCCTGGTTACCTCACTCAAAATGATGTTTTCTAGCTCCATCCATTTGCCTGCAAAACTGAAGATGTCGTCATTTTTTCTGCTGTGTAGTACTCCGTTGTGTAAATGTGCTACATTTTCCTTATCTATTCTTTGGTTGAGGGGCATTTAGGTTGTTTGCAAGTTCTGGCTATGACCAAAAAAATGCTGCTATGAACATAGTTGAGCACATGTTCTTGTGGTATTGTTGAGCATCCTTTGGATATACACCCAAAGGTGGTATTGCTGGGTCTTGAAGAAGGTTGTTTCCTCATTTCCTGAGAAATCGCCATACTGATATCCAGAGGGACTGGACCACCTTGCATTCCCACCAGCAATGCAGGAGTGTTCCCTTTGTCCCATCACCTCTCCAGCATAAGTTGTCATCAGTTTTTGATCTTGGCCATTCTTACAGGTGTAAGATGGAATCTCAGAGTTGTTTTGATTTGCATTTCTCTGATGACTAAGGATGTTGAGCATTTCTTTAACTTTCTTTCAGCCATTTTAGATTCTCTGTTGAGGGTTCTCTGTTTAGGTCTGTACCTAGTTTTTAAAATTACAATATTTGTTCTTCTGATATTCAAATTCTGGAGTTCTTTCTTATTTTGAAGATCAGACCTCTGTCTGATGTAAGGTTGGTGAAGATATTTTCCCATCCTGTAGACTGTAATTTTGTCTTCTTGACTATGTCCTTTGCTTTACAGATGCTTTTCAGTTCAGGAGGTCCCATTTATTAATTGTTTCTCTCAGTGTCTGTGCTACTGTGGTTATATTTAGGAAGTGGTCTCCCATGCCAATGCGTTCAAGTGTACTTCCCACTTTCTCTTCTATGAGATTCACTGTAGCTGGCTTTATGTTGAGGTCTTTGATCCATTTGGACTTGAGTTTTGTGCATGATGATAGATATAAATCTATTTTCCTTATTCTACATGTTGATATCCATTTATGTCAGCACCATTTGTTAAATATGCTCTCTTTTTTCCATTTGATATTTTTTGCTTCTTTGTCAAAAATCAGGTGTTCGAAGGTGTGTGGATTAATATCCAGGTCTTTGATTGGGTTCCATTAGTTCTCCTGTCTGTTTTTGTGCCAATACCAGGCTGTTTTCAGTACTGTAGCTCTGTAATAGAGTTTGAAGTCAAAGATTATGATACCTCCAGAAATTCTTTTATTATACAGGATTGTTTTGGCTATCCTGGGTTTTTGCTTTTCCATATGAAGTTGAGTACCATTCTTTCGAGGTCTGTGAAGAATTTTGCAGGGATTTTGATGGGCATTGCATTGAATATGTAGATTGCTTTTGGTAAGACTGCCATTTTTACTTTGTTAATTCTACCTACCCAAGAGCATGGGAGATCTTTCCACTTTCTGGTGTCTTCTTCAATTTCTTTCTTCAAAGATTTAAAGTTCTTGTCATACAAGTCTTCCACTTGTTTGGTTAGAGTTACTCCAAGATATTTTATCTCATTTGTGACTATTGTGAAGGGTGATGTTTTTTTTTTTAATTTTTTTCTCAGACCGTTTATCATCTGTGTAAAGGAGGGTTACTGATTTTTTTGAGTTAATCTTATATCCTTCTACATTACTGAAAGTATTTATGAGTTGTAGAAGTTCCTTGGTAGAATTTTTGGAGTCACTTATGTAAACTATCATATCATAATCAAATAGTGAGAGTTTGACTTCTTCTTTTCTGATATGTAACCCTTTGATATCCTTTTGTTGTCTTATTGCTCTAGCTAGGACCTCAAGAACTATACTGAATAGATATGGAGAGAGTGGACAACCTTGTCTTGTTTCTGATTTCAGTGGGATCACTGTGAGTTTCTCTTCATTGAGTTTGTTGTTGGCTGTTGGCTTACTGTATATTGCCTTTATTATGTTTAGGTATGTTCCTTGTATCCCTGCTCTCTCCAAGACCTTTATCATGAGGGGTTATTATATTTTGTTGAAAGCTTTTTCAGCATCTAATGAAATGATCATGTGGGTTTTATTTTTCAGTTTGTTTATATGGTGGATTATGTTGACAGATTTACAAGAATGATATTTTGGCTGCTATAATCTACTACTGCACAGCAATGGAAGCAGCAGGAAGAGTAGTCAGGAAGTCATAACTGAGGCCAGTTGATGAGGACCTGGCCGGGATGGGCAACAGTAGCGATGATAAGAAGTAGACAGACTCTATACTCAGATGGTAAAAGCTGTGGGCTTGTGGTAGATTGACTAGAGATAGAATCAACAAGAAGATAGACTTGCAATAGACTGCAGAGCAGAAGATCAAGTTTGAGTGGTATCACTAGCTAGTTTGGGACATGCTAAGTTTTAAGACATTTCCCAGGCATTGGAGTTCCCAAGTGAAGTAAACAGCTGGCTGAGTCTAGGAGATGGGGAAACACTACATTTGGATCCACACATTTTAGCATGCCCACACACAGAGATATCAAAAATAATGAAAAATGGGTTTACTGAGAAGACTGTAAGGACAGATATGAAGTATGATGAACCCATACGATTCTTCATTCCTGGAGAACGGGTGAGGAGACTGTGGATGGCTGGCAAAGCACAGGTTCTTAAAGCCAAATGGAGAACACGTCATAAGCCCAATGGAGCTGCCAATATGGAAAGAGACATCAGGACCAACAGCCACTGGATTTAGCAATGCAGCAGTTACTGCTGACCTGAACACAAGCTGTCTGATACACAGTGCATCCACAGAGGTGGGGAAAAGAGCAATAGGAGGCAGGAAATGTTCTTTTGGGGTGTTCTTCTCTAAAGGATAGGAGAAAATGGGGTACTAGCTGTGACAGTGGGGCTGACAGAGGTATTTGTTTGTATAAGATGACATGTCATTTTTGCAATGGGAATTGTGAAAGTTGGTCTTGCTTGTCGACTTGCTCAGATTAAAAGAACCTAAAAGATTAGTAAAGCACCGCTCTGTGCCTGTCTGTAATGATGTCCTCAGAGAGGATTAGCTAAGAAGACATGACCCCCAGATATGGATGACGCCCAATAGGCTATGGGTCCCAAGTGAAATAAATAAAGGATATAGGGGGCTGGTTCATTCAGGCACAGACTTTCTAGTTCCTGGCTCCTATGTCAATTGGCTGTCCCTCAAGTGGAGTCTCCTCCACCCTAGCTTTCTTCCATGATATTTTTGCCTCTCCAAAGGCCCACAGACAAGGAACCAGCTAGCTGTCCATGGATTGAAGCCATGAGCAACAAAACAAAAACAAGACTTCCTCCCTTAAGTTATTTCTGTTGGGTAGCTTGCCCTAACAATAAGCAGTCTCACACAGAATAAGCCAAGAATGTAAGGCTTGGACTTTGACAGAAGAGGGAGAACTGGCTGTGGGCAAAGGCAACACTGTTCATAGACTATCAAGAGCAAGACAGGTCCATGGGACACTTGATTGAAGGAGTTCACAGAAGTGTCTTTTCTGATGGTGCCTGTCTTCCTTGTGAAATACACCATTGGCTGAAGGTGTGGATAGGGAAGGAGGGTGTGGAAGAGTGAGAAGAGCAATTGCCATGCAGGAGAGTGCAGGGCACAGGCAGAAAGACTAGCAAGGGAAACGCCATACACCTGGAGGGCAGCATGAGGGTTGTATGTAATGGTCTATTTTCTCTGACCATTTTCCAAGTAGCATACAGCAGGTTCAGCGCAGACACCAAGAGTCACCTAAAAACAATCGTGTGTGTGTGTGTGTGTGTGTGTGTGTGTGTGTGTGTGTGTGCACGAGCGTGGGTATGGGAACAAACTATGCTTCTCTTCAAGAGCAGCAAACACATATGCTCATTGAGTCATCGTTCTGAATCAAAGAGTCAGAAATTTTAGCAAGAAATAATATCAAGAAATTTTATCAAGGAAAAGGAGACAAGGGAATTCTGAGTGTGTGAGACAAGTGCAGGTGATGGGAAGATTCAACTGGTCTGAGGAAAGCAGCGATGATATGAACAAATTTTGCTCCTGTGATGAAAAACTGACCAAAACCAGCTTGAGGAGAAAAGGGCTTATTTCATATTACAAACTACAGTCCATCATCAGAGGAAGCCAAGGTGGGAGGTTAAGGCAGGAACCTGGGGGCGGAAACTGAAGCAGAGGCCATGGAGAATGGCTGCTCATTCATGAGCGTCTAGTCTTACACAGTCCAGGCCTATCTGCCTAGGGTGGTTCTGCCTGCATCAGCTGGCCCCCCTTTATCTGCAAGCAAGATGCCCACAGTGGAATCTGATGGAGGCAATTATTTAACTGAGTGTCCCTTCTCGTGGGAGAGTCAAACTGATAGCAAAGCTAACTGTGACATAAGAACAGTGGGTACTCAGTCCCCAAGAGTAGAAGGATTACCAGAATGGGATCTATGGTAGGTACAGTGTGGTCCCCAAAGAGGCCCCCAGGCTAACCCTTAGAACCTGTAAATAAGTCAGGTTACATGCAAAGGGCAATTAGGGTTGCACATGGTGGCAGGAAGGTTTTCAGGGTGAGCCCATACTGATCATAGGGTATTACAGGAACCCTTTTGTCTTGGGAGATGTAAATAAACATCTACCCCCTTTTTATAGGGTACCAAAGACAAACCAAAGTACTATTCAGCCAAAGTCCAAACTTGAGAGACCAGTGAGTGTTTTAGGTTTGTTTACAGGAACAAAGGGTAACCCCAAAACAGTCTCCCATCACCATGGATACTCGTCCACGGTCGCATGGAAGGACACTCCCCACCTTTTGTTAGTCTTACAAAGTCTTTATATTCTAGCAGCTCCAGAGACTGAGGCTATGGACAGCATGTCTGAATCATACGGATGAGGGGTGCAGGAGAGAGTGACCAGGCTCTCGGTGAGGATCCAGTGAGCCTCCCCACTCCCTTCTCTTACAACATGAACAGTCAACAGGTGGTGTGACGCGGTCACGGCTGCTGTGATGGCAATGTGGGTGTGTGGGTGAATGTGAACGTGGCAGAAGAAGCAATAGGAGGCAGGTGAGGATAAAGAAGGCCACTGGGACAGTATGTGAAGGTTTTGCTCTGCCTTTGCCAGCTTTGAAGAGAGAAGTGGTCATGGCCATGGAAGGGAGCTGGCCTTTCAAAGGTCAAGGAGTCATAAGGAATGGAACACAGCCTGCCAAGGTGGCGGTTTAAGCCTGTGAAACCTAAACCATCTGCACCTCACCTTGGCCTACGATCTGTTATAGAGTTTATTTCTGTTGATGGAGACTCTGAGTTTGTGATAGTTGATCACAACATAAACACAGAACATAAACACAGGCTCTGGTGGCGGGTATGGGCTGGACAGTCAGCACTCTACCGTCAGCTTCTGAAGGTTTGGTGGTAGTACAGGGGTGACCAGGTCAAGATGTAGCTATGATGTTTGGGTATGGAAGTCACCTAATTTGTTAGAAGAGCATGTCTCTTAAAACTGTATAGTTTAAAACCCAACTTTTGTCCCTGGTTGAAATTATATGGCAAGTCATGAGCAGGCTGGGGCTTTGTCCTGGTCCCTGCAGACAAACGCAGAGACACTGGCGTGCTCCTTCCTGCAGCTGGTCTTTATTAGTGTTTACTGCTCGATGGCATAAACTGTGCGGTGCAGAATTGGATTACAGGGAGATCTGGTCTGAGCAGAGCTGTGATAACTGAGCACTGTTTACACTTCCTCACACTTGCCCCTGTCCACACGCACATTGAATTACTGTGGAAATGAAATGCAAGATAAAACAGGGAAGGACTCTGCTCCTCATTAACGTGTGATTATAAAGCCCTGGGCCTCCCTGCTGGGTAGAGAAGGAAAGCCCGTGGCAGGGGCAGGATGCTCCAGGGTGGGGAATACTTCTCTGCTGGTAACTGCAGTGAATTTTTATGCCTACAATTTTAGCAAGAGTTGAATGAAAGTGAAGACTTTGGATAATATCTGCGCCCCTTTCACAGAACTATAACAAGAGGACGGCACGTGGCAGAAGGGTCTGTGCTGAAAGATGGGGGTCATCAGGTGCCACTGTGCACACTCTATCAAGGAGGTCAGTAACACATCTGCTCACACTCTATCAAGGAGGTAAGTAACACATCTGCTCACACTCTATCAAGGAGGTCAGTAACTTAATGTGTGTCTTGGAAGTCAGCTCTGCTTTCTAATTTGAACCACTTAGTCTCTGGGGTGGAGACAGTACAACGTTGATGTGTACAAGAAGCCACAATATTCTTAAACTTCCTTTAACTTAATTTAAGAATGTCTAGCATCTTGGGCCTGGGAATGGAGGAGTAATGCAGCATACACAGCCTGGCCCTGGGACCACACAAACTGAGCATCTTGGGTCAGCCTCTGGGAAGTACATTTGGTACACTGAAGTACTCAGTAACCACATATGTGACTATTGCACTCAGCAGTGAAGATGGAGACTGTTTCTGCCATTCTGTTGTGCGATGCTAATGCCCTCAACTGGAGTTCCATGAACACAGGCTGGAAGCAGTCGAAAACAGAGACTGGTTACTGACTTCACAAAGAACCAATTCTACACATCTCTAACAACACCACAAAATTAAATAAATTGCCCACAAATTTTCTGTGGCTAGTGTGGGAAGAAAAACACAATAAATATTTTAAGCTATTGAAAGTTTTACTAGTTAGTATAGATCATTTTGCCGAGCAGAAATTCATTCACTCAATAAATGTTTATCAAGTTCATACTATGCACCTTATCTTTTGGGTGAGGGAGGGAGTGTGGATAGATGGGAGCATGGTTATTCAGGGACATGTGGGGAAAGTAGACTGGATAAGATTGGGAATATAGAGAAGGAAAGTAGTCCAGGGGACAGCAAAATCAGACTGGTCCCCTTAGACCAGGCTTGTGGAGCCTTGGAGTGGAGGAAGAGAGCGATGGGCACTTCCTCAGCTGGAGGCTGTCTAGAAATGGTGCTGTAGCTGCCAAACGAAAGAGAAGGTGGTTGTAAAACTCCAGGAAAGTGCAGGTCACCGAAACCAAGCCCTATGCAAAGGGAGAGGGGCTGTCAACAGCTTAACCAACTCTCCAGTACCAGCTTGTAGGTTTTCATGCCTAGTTGTAGCCCTGACCCTGACCCTGACCCTGACCCAGACCCTGACCCTAACCCCCCAACCCTAACCACAACAGTTTCAAAAAGAAAGGAAGGAAGGAAGGAGGGAGGGAGGAAGGGAGGAAAGGAGGGAGGGAGGGGAAAATATAGAACAATTTTTTTCTTTGGTAGTGTCCCACATCAGGTGAGGACCGTGAGAGAGACCTCTGCAACAGGTGACAAATATGCCATCCACACAAGAGTTTGGGCGTGGAGTTTATTGAGAGGAGGGTGGAAGGGAGGGAAGGGAGAGAGAGACAGAAAGAGGGAGGGAGGGAGGGAGGGAGGGAGGGAGGGAGGGAGGGAGGGAGGGAGGGAGGGAGGGAGGGAGGGAGGGAAGCAAAGACCTGCTTGCCTTTTCAGAAGAAAAGCAGGAAAGAGATTGGGAGCCCGCAGAGCTTGTCTTAAACGGACCTTTGCCCCTGTGTACAGACTAGGACCCTGGGCTGGCCGAGATACTGCCTGAGTAGATCCCTCCGGATAACAGGGCAGGCCAGCATAATGCCTGAATCCTAACAGGGATTGCAGCCTCTATGTCTCTGTCTCTCTGTCTCTCTCCCCCTCTCTCTCTTTTCCCTCCCTCCCCCCCAACTCTGCCTCTCTCTTCTTCCCCCTTCTTCACTTTCCCCTATCCCCTCCATAAACCACTAAATAAACTCTGTACCCAAACTCTCTCTTGCCCACCAAGGTGACCCGCAGAGGCCTCTGGATGACCTACCACATGGCCGTCGGAACCTCTGCCCCTCATGAAACTGGTGCCTCCACTTTTGTCTCTCTCATACTTAAGCCACAGCCAGCAGGGCTTCCGTTTGAGTTTCAGACTCAGTGTGACTCCTGTGTGCTTGCTTGTTAATAAGTTTGTGGTTTTTTTTTTCTGTTACTTTATTGTTGCTTTGTTTCAGCAAACTCAATTATTAAAGCCTCAAAGAGTGGATGGAAGGAAGTCCAGTCTCCATAGATGCCTGCACTGGCCACAAATGGCTCTGTCTCTGCTCTCTCTGTCCATGTGTCACAGGTGCCAGTGGGGCCCTTGACATGTGCTGTGTGAACCCACTTCTTTGCAGACTTAAAGACCACACTACTGATTAGAACTGAAATTGTGGAGAGATGAAATGTTCTAGATCTTGAGCTGTCTGTAGTTCCCTTAATAGCTATTTGTGATCGATACCTGCGTGTGGCCTGATGTCATTGTCACTATTATGTAAAACTTCAGATTCTCTCTCTCTCTCTCTCTCTCTCTCTCTCTCTCTCTCTCTCTCCTCCTGTTCTCTCTCCCCTGCTGTTCTCTCTCACTCTGTCTCTCTCTGCCCTGCTGTTCTCTCTCTCTCTCTCTCTCTCTCTCTCTCTCTCTCTCTCTCTCTCTCTCTCTCTCTCTCCATCTCCTGCTGTTCTCACTGCCCCCTCCCATCCCCTGCTATCCTCCCCTCTTCCACAGAGAGCCCTGGCCATGTCCAGTCTGCTGTCCGTGTTCAGGCTCCTTCTTTCTGTCTCTGCTCTGCACTCTCCCAGATGTCTCTGACTGCCCCCGCTCCTGTATCTGCAGTGAAACCTCCCCTTAGCCATACCAGAGTGGTCCTATCTAGCACATCATCATTCAGGGTAAACTGAATCCATATTTCTGGGTCATGGTCACTTATTTGACTCAGAGAATATTATCTTTCATCCCCTTTGAAGCAAGAGCTATATTTTGTGCCAACAACTGTATGTGTATAATGCACATCAGAGATTAATACGAAATAAAATGTTAATGATGTCATTGATAAATGTCTTTATATTGATTGCTTATTACACGATAATGCAGTGACTGTAAGCACAATGTGTTACTCAAATTTCACCCATTTCTTTTGACGATTATTTTACAAAATATGATTAGAGAATTTGAATTTATAAATGTGCTCTGTATTTTCTCTTCTTAAGGCAGTGTTGGTGTAATACTTTTTTCTTTTGCTTAATCTTTTTTTTTTAAACATTTGGCTTTTCATACAAGAAAGTCGTGTTTCTCTCCAGTGTCTTTTCATCATGAAGGAAAGGAGCCATGAACCATTAGTGATACAGCTGCTGCCACCAGGAGGCCCCTCTGCTTCAGTAGGTGACCCTGGAGCCTGTTGCAGAGCCCTGCTCCTGAGGCTTTTGACTGGTGACTTACTCCTCGGGCGCCAGCGAGCAGGCAGTGTCTGCACGGCCTAGCTCAGTGCTGCGGGTACATAGCATTAAGGTTGGTTTAAGGCAACGTTGGAGAGCCCTGTGCTGTCCTTGCTCCCTGGGTAGATAATGAAGGTGGGGGCAGAGCTTTCTCAGCCCTCCCTCACCTCCAATTGAAGGATAGGAAGGATGGTTCTGAGGAACCCCTGGGAAGTGTGGGGGAATCCCTGCTCTCTAAAGGTATTTTAAGAAATAGACTTTACAGAAAATCAATTGTTACCTCTTTAGGCCCTTTCTTTAAGCTCTATTGTATTGTACACTTATTTTTTCTTAGAAAGGAGCAAAGCAATATGTGGGAAAAGGTATATCCTTCCTGTGGTGTCCTTGAAGCAAGTTTGTAAACCCCTAATAAGCACCCTGTAGGTCAACAATCCCAGAGAGAGTGGGTGGCAGCAGAACCCTTCCTTCCGCAGCTCACTGATGTGAGTTCACGCAAAGTGAAAATGGACTTAAAGAAACAGCTTGGCCAGAGGCACAAAGCGCATGCCTGGGGGGTGAAGTCCCAGGCCCTTTCCAAGCTCCTGTTTCCCACAGCCAGGCTTCTGTTCCCCAGGAGAGTCAAGACTGAGCTTTCTCTGCTAGACCCCGGATTTACCTGTCTGTGCTATCTGCCTCTTCCCATTTTCCTTATCTGTGAGTCAGACGCTTTACAAACAGCCTGTAATTTTATCCCAGAATGCTATATGGTTAAGAACATGGATTCTGAAAGCACACAAAACCTGTACTGATCTAACCTGTCTTAGTTACAGTTTCTATTGCTATGATAAAACACTATGACCAAAAACAAGTTGGGGAGGACAGGGCTTGTTTCCATATGCACAGTCTATAGTCATGAAGGATCACAGAAGTCAGGACAGGGACTCAAACAGGGCAGGAATCTTGAGGCAGGAGCTGATGCAGAGGCCATGGAGGAGTGCTGTTTACTGGAATATTCCACATGGTGTCGAGCACAGCAAGAATTCGAGACAGCCACCAGGAACCTTTCTTTTCTCCAGCCGCACACCTGCAGTCCTCTAGGATCTTCCGTAGACAGAAAGAAGATGTGCTGACCTCCTGTACAACTCTGGTTTTACCTTATCAGACTATTATCCCATCCGAGGCCTCTCTGAAGCCACCACTAATCCCACTTACCAAGAAGAAAGAAATGGGGTGGGGGTAGGATTCTTAGCAACCTTTTGAGATGTAACTCTTGTCTATGCAAAAAACAACAACAACAAACCAAAGCAAAACAAACAACAGCAAGGAAACCAAAACACAGCAGGCAGCTCTTACCTTTAAGGGAATAAAGGAAACCAAAATACAACAAGCAGCTCTTACCTTTAAGGGAATAAAGGACAGTTTATTCTGGAGCCACTGGGAGTGGTCATGGCCCGGGACATAGATTAGGGTGAGGGTTACAGATTGAGAAGCAGTTTCATGAAGTTTCATAGTTTTATAAAACAATGATCAAAAACAACTTGGGAAGGGAAAGTTTATTTCATTTTACAGTTTGTAATCCGCTATCTATGGAAGCCAGAACAGGAGCTCAGGGCAGAAACCTGGACGCAAGAACTGAAGCAGAGGCCACGGAGGAGTTCCGCTTACTGACTGGTTCCTCATGGCTGTGCCACCTACCCAGGAGGGGTATCACCCACAGTGGGCTGGGCCCCCCACATTAGTCACTAATCAAGAAAATGTCTACCCACTTGCCTATGGGCCTATCTGATGGAGACATTTTCTCAACTCAAGTTCCTTCTTTCTGGTTGATCCTGGCTTGACACATCAAGTTGTCAAAAAAAAAATCTGACCAGGAAGATACAAGCAACTGCATCAGTGTGGGGCTCCTGGTGAGATGTTAATTCACCAAAGGGATAGAAGGGACAGCTAGCTACTCCTTCCTTTTCTTCTTTCTCTTTTTTCTTTTTCTTTTTTGTTTTGTTTTGTTTCATCAAGACTGAGTTTCTCTGTATAGACCTGGCTGTCCTGAAACTCACTCTGTGGACCAGGCTGGCCTGGCATTCCCACTGTCTTTTAAACACGAGTGCATTCTGACTTTCATTGTCAAGTGAAATACACCTGAGTGTATTCTGCTTTCCACTGTTTCAGTTCTTGAGGTGTGTTTTCCTGTCCTGTGACTGACAGGCCCATTTGGAATAACTCCTATGGGAGGGGGCAATAGTATGTATCTATGATACTATGGACTTTTGAAGAGTTGAAAATGTCATGTTTCCACGCAGAGACCAAGATACAGCTCAGATCCTACTCTTTGCCCCCCAGTCATGTAGGAGGCTGGAGAATGGCTGCTCTTCCAGAGGACCAAGGTTCAGTTCCCAGTGCCCACTTTGTGACTCACATATCTGGAGCATATAAAACATCTAAACAAAATTTACAAGATGATGATTTTGAGCCAGGTGTGGTGACACACACCATTAATCCCAGCACTTGGGAAGCAGTAGCAAGCAGACTTCTGTGAGCTTGAGGCCAGCCTGATCTACAGAGTATCTGTATAGTCAGACCATATAGTGAGACCTAGTCTCAAATATATCTTTTAATTTTTTTTGAGCAATGATATTAAAGCTACAGTTTTAAAAAAATCCAATAAAGAAAAGTCTAAGATGGAACTGATTCACTGTTAAATTATACCAGACATTTTAAAATAAATGTTTACTTTTAATTTGTGTGTGTGTGCACACGTGAATGCTTGTATGTGTATGTGTATAAGTGTGTAAGATATGTACTTGTGAGAGAGTGCATTTATACATTCAGGAGAGTGAGCACAAGTGTTCACATGTGTGTAGAAGCTAGACAGCAATATTTTATTTTATTTTACAGCCTAACTACTGATTCTCCTCCTTCCTCTCCTGCCAGTCCTCCCCCTACCTTCCCTCTGCCTTCCTCTGTTATCTGAAGTTTCTGTCCCACCCGGTCCTGCAGCCTTAAGTCCCAAAGAAAGCACACAGAGGTCTACATTAATTATAAAGTGGTTGGCCTAGTAGTTCAGGCTTCTTATTAACTCTTAAAACTTATATTAGCCCATAATTCTTGTCTATGTTAGCCATGTGACTTGGTACCTTTTTGGCGAGGCAGTCACATCTTGCTTCCACTGTGGCTGGGTCACATCTGCAGACTGAAACTTCCCTCTTCCCAAGATTCTCATTGCCATGCCTCTACTTCCTGCCTGGCTACTGGCCAATCAGCATTTTATTAAAAATAATGCAAGTGGGCTGGAGAGATGGCTCAGTGGTTAAGAGCATAGACTGCTTTTCCAGAGGTCCTGAGTTCAATTCCCAGCACCCACATGGCAGCTCACAACTGTCTGTAACTCCAGTTCTAGGGCATCTGACCTTCATACCAATGAACATAAAATAATAATAATAAAATAAAATTTTAAAAAGTTCTAAAAAAAAATAATGCAAGTGACAGGATAAAAGACCATTGTCCCACAGCACTCTTCCTCCGTTTCTATTCAGAGAAGGACAGGCTTCCCATGGATATCAGTGAACATGGTGTATCAAGTTGAAGGCAGGACTAGATAATCCAGTATGGGGAAAAGGGTCCTAGAAGTTGGAAAAGAGTCAGAGAACCCCTGCTCCCACTATTAGGAATCCAAGAGAGGACCAAGCTGTGTAACTGTCGTATATATGCAAAATGCCTAGGTCAGTCCCGTGCAGGCTCCCAGTTGTTTGTTCAGTCTCTGTGAGCCCCTGTGAGACCAGGTTAGTCTATTCTATGGATTTTCCTGTGGTGTCCCTTTGGCTCCTACAACCCTTCTTCCTCCTCTTCTTCAGGATTCCCCAAGCTCCACCTAATGTTTGGCTGTGGGTCTCTGCCTCTGTTTCCACCAGTTGTTGGATGAAGCCTCTCTGATGACAACTGGGCTAGACACCTAGGTTTGAAGGAAAATAGCCCCAAAGGGAGTCTGTTGTATTGTAATGTCTATTAACTCTATTGTTTCTCTGTTAGTTTCTGTCTGGGTGACTTGTCCATGGGAGAGAGTGAGGTGTTGAGGTTGCCACTGTTATGGTGTGAGGTTCTATGTGTGATTTAAGCTTTAGTAACATTTCTTTCACAAATGTGGATCCTCTTGCATTTGGGACATAGATGAACAGAACTTAAATATCATCTTGGTCGACTTTTCCTTTGATGAGTATGAAGTATCCTTCCCAACCCTCTTGATTAATTTTGGTTGCATATGGCTACACCAGCTTGCTGCTTGGATCCAACCCTTTATTCTGAGGTAATATCCATCGCTGATGCTGAGGTGTGTTTCTTGAATGCAGTGGAAGGATGAATCCTGTTTTCATATCCATTCTGTTAGCCTGGGTCTTTTTACTGGGAAATTGAGGCTATTAGCACTGAGGGATGTTAATGACCAATGATTCTTACTTCCTGTCATCTTGTTGCTGCTGGTGGTGGTGGTGGTGTGGGTGTGTGTGTGTGGTTGTGTTTCCCTTCTTTTGCTTTTGCTGGTGTGAGATTATTTCCTTTGTTTTCATGGATGTTGTTAACCTACTAAGGTTGGAGTTTTCCTTCTAGTGCCTTCCATAAGGCTGGATTTGTAGACAGATAATGATTACATTTGACTTTATGGTGGAATATTTTATTCTCTCTATCTATGGTAATTGAATGTTAGCCCAGTAGTTTGAGCTGGCATCTGTGGTCTCTTAGAGTCTGTAAGACATCCAGGCCCTTCTGACTTTTAGCGTCTCCATTAAGATGGTTGGGTGTAATTCTCATAGGTGTGCATCTGTAAGTTGCTTGGCCTTTTGTCTTGCAATTTTTAATGCTGTTTCTCGATTCTTCATGCTTACTATTTAGATTATTATGTTGGGGACTTTCTTCGCTGGTCTAATCTATTTGGTGTTCTGTAAGCTTTCTGTGCATTTATAGGCATCTCCATCTTTTGGTTAAGAAAGTTTTCTTCTATAATTTTGTTGAAGGTATTTTCTGAATCTTTGAACTGGGTTTCTTCTTGTATTCCTACTATTCTTAGGTTTTCTCTTTTCATAGTGCCCATATTTCCTGGATGTTTTGTGTCAGGAACTTTTTTGATTGAACATTTTCTTTGACATCAATAGATCAATAGATCAATGCTGAATCTTTCTTTTATTGTTAAGACTCTGTTGAACAGCCAGAAGAATCCTGAACAAAAGCACAAACAATGCCAGTACACATTACCTGATTTCAAAATAGGACAGAACTGGGAAAACAAATGCAGGGTTTTGTAGGAACACATACATATGTGTCAATGGAGTAGAACAGAGGACTCAGAAATAAGCCATGTAACCACAGCCATCTGATGCTTAATAAAGGTGCCAAAAATATATGTGTTGGGGAAAAAGATATTCTTAAAGACATAATTCTGGGAAAGGTAAGTATCTACGCTTTGAAGAGTGATACTAGAGACTCATCTCTCCCTCTGCATAAACACTAACTCAAAATGGATAAAACACTGATTCAAGAACCCAAGGTATTGTCGGGAGAATATCTTATTAGTCATTCATCAAACACAGGACAAATATCTATCCTGTAAAGAACTAAAATAGGGCAGGACATTGTGGCACACTCTAATCCCAGCCCTTGGGGGGGGGGGGTTTAAAAGGGCAGACCTCTGAGTTCAAGGCCAGCCTGGCTTACGTAGCTTATATAGTGAGACCCTATCTCAAAAATAAAAACAAAATAAAACAATAACAGCAATTAAACAACCTAGTTAGTAGGCAAGCAAATGCTCTGAATAGCTATTTCTCTGTCCTTGCCTCTCTGGCTCTGTGGGTATGTGTGTGTGTGTGTGCGCATGCGTGTGTGTGTGTGTGTGCATGTGTGTGTACATGTGTGTGCACATCTGTCTGTCCCTGGGCACTGAACCCAGAGCAGTTTGGATGCCAGGTAAATATCTACCACTAAGCAACACTTCCAGTCTTCAATTTCTGAACAATGGACAAATGACCAATAAATATATTTTTAGCCACCAGGAAAATGCATTTAGAAACTATGCTGGAATTCCACAGCATCCCAGTCAAAATGACTACCTTTAAAAGAAATTCTGGTGTTGGCAAGACAGCTCAGTATGCGAGTACAATGTCTGTTATCATGGTGGCTGCAGGGGGAGAGAGTCTGTAGAGAACTGTGCCAAAGGTCACACCTAAGATAAGTCAGGCATCCAGCCTTAGAGACAGCCTCCAAACAAGGTCAGGCAGAGAGTGGGAAGCCCCCAAGATGGGTAGGGAGACCTCCATCTCAGGCCAAGCTCAGAGAGAGCTGCCCGGACATGGGAGACTGCAACCTTTAATCTGCAGGGACACCCAACATCCAGGCTCTGAACTTCTTGATCTTCTGTCTCTCATGATCTGCAAAGCCCACAGCCTGTGACTTTAAAGCTGGGAAGGGTCTGAAAAGAGCCCTCCTTTTCCTGGATCAGGGTGGGACCTTCTACCCTGGAAATCCATCTCTTTCTTTGAACCACTCCAAGATCTGATCAAGTTGTGGAGAATTAACCCAGCATCACTGGTCACAAATTTTTAATTATGTGACTGTGCCACTTTATAAAACAAAAGGTTTCATAAGCATCAAATAATGATTTTTACAAATGAGACAAAACATGGCAATTCAGTATTTTACAAGTCGAAGTGCTTTTTGATGCCTTTGATCATCCTGAGCAATACCATCCACTCACTATAATGATTAATTACAATTTGGGTATTGAGCATTTGCCAAAGGTGGGGGGGAGAAAAAGAAGGAAGAACTCTCTGTGGAGAACAAGCTGGATTCTTATTCTGTAGTCAGCACAGTGAAAATACACAGTATATGCAGCTCCCTGGGAAGGCAGAGCCTTGCCCCACTTCTCCAAGGCTTCACTTCTTCCTTCTTGCTCTCTACCAATGGAACAAAGCATGCCTCCTCTTCCCACACAGCTACTGCATCAATCAGAATCATATCTGACATGGGCTAGCAGAACAGTGCAGGTTATAGTAGGGTCACAAGCCACCAGCAAAAGTTAATGCTTTAAATTAACAGGTTCTTTCTTGTTTGTAACATAGTTAACCATAGATCAGCTGAGGGTTGTTCTGCCTCTCGTCATGGCATGAGAAAAGAATGTGGCTAATTTGCTTACGGACACATTAAGTCTTCTGCGTGTCATTCTCTTACATGTCCACACTTAACTTCACGACGGTCTAGTCCCTAGCCTCTAGGGCACGCTACTGTGTACAGGAAACATCACACCTTAACTGGTGCATACCCTTAAGAGCCTATCAAACCATTTTCTCAAACAAAAGATATACTTCTGGGACCAGGGTCTCCTCGAAGGCACCCCCACTCCCATGCCCACCCCTGCATGTTCGCTCTCATCATATAAGTTTAGGAAATGCACCAGGTAGACCAGGAGAAGGAGAAAATGCAACGGTGACATCTGTTAGGCATTGTGCTGAGGACATCGCCTGCATTTTCTCTCTCTACCCTAATATGACAGCAAGATAAGTATTTCAAATTTCCTGTCATAATCAGAAAACTTAAAGAGGTTCAGTGCTTTCCTAAGAGCATTTGTGGATACTGACATAGTCTTAGGTTTAAACTGAGGGCAAGAGATAGGCATAGCTAAACAGTCGTGGTCAAGGTATGGTCCAATAGAATATCAGCGTCCAGGTTCTAGGCTGTTCCAACACATGTCTGAGAAGTTGGCAGGCTGGGTGAAATCTCTTTCCAGGAGACGAATTCTTTCTTTGGTACTAAACCCTTCTCTTCTCCAAACACAAGCTTCCTGGGGAAATTTCAGTTCCTTGGGGATAATTGTGTTAATCATCTAATACCGAAGGGAGAAGGCACAAGTGTCTCTCCTTAGAATATCTTTCCCTGTTACAGAAGACAGAGACTGGAGATTCAGATTAACTCCAAATCTTTAGAATTTCCTGGATTGTTATTCAATCCATGATGGGCCCCTTGGACTTTCCTGCTGGTTTATGCTAATGAGATGACTCATAGTGTATTCCTGAGAGTCTATGTTAATGACATCATTCAAGTTGGTCTGGACAATGCCAGAAAGAGGGGTTGGGAAGCTCAGTTGCATTCTATCATCCCAGGTCCTGGGGATTGGAGGCAGCCAGAGGATGAGTTCAACCACATGGGAAGTTACTCAATTATTGGGATAATGAAGATGGAGTAAAGGCCTTCACTTTGGTGACTGGGTGAGATCAAGGGTTAGCAGTGCTCCATACATATATTGCTGCATGTGTATGTCAGAGGTGATGTGTTCTTGAAGCTGCAGAGCTTTCTGTTTGGAGTCCTCTAGTCCCAAGTTCTGGGCTCCACTCTTTCTTCAAATGTCAGATTTGTATCCTTTTGCCATAATAAGCTGTAATCATAAATATTGTACTGCCTGAGTCCTGTAAGCCATTTAAACGGTTTAGTAAACATAAAGGAGTCTGGAAAAGCCTTAAATATATAATCAGCTGCCTGAAACGAGGATGACCTTGGGAGCCCCCAAACTTATGCCTGGTCTCAGAAGCCTTGGCAGACAGGACAGCCTTTTAACCTCATTTGGATGAACTCAGGTATATAAAGTAATATGCATAAGACCACACAACAAATGGATGTTGTAACTGACATTTAATCCTTGGTATCTCAGTGACAGCCTGTCCTGAGAAGAGCTGGGTTTATTCTTCTTGGGAGCCCACCCGAGATGACCACTCAGACACAATATTAGAAGTCTTTATTCTGGCTGGCTGGCACTAAACTCAGGTAGGTATTCAGGACCAGAGTGTAGCACAGAGAATCCAGAGCAGAGAGGTTTTAAAGGCAAAAGCCTTGTTCTGGCGGTTGCAGAGGAACTTTGTGTAAGCAATCCATTTGATAGAAACCACGATAAGCAGTTAGCTGGTGGGGGTTCTGCACGAGTGGCAGTTTACCAGAAGCTGAGATAAGCTGGGGGAGGGCATCTTGACCTTGGGCTCCTAGAATAGAGCTGGGTGATTTTCAATGGGATTCTCCTTCATCAAGGAGATCAAGTTCTAGCTAAATCTAAAATGGCCTCAGCATGAATACAAGATGGAGGAACCTCTGCTCTGTCCTGCCCTGTCCATTATGACCACATACTCCTGGAACGTAACTCTGCAACTTGGTAATCCCCACTTTTCTTGTTTATACAAATAGAGCAGAGGGTTCTTTCTCATGGGCGAGTTTGTCCCACAGGAAACATTTGAACATGTCCAGAAGCACATTCTGTGGTTGCTATCTAAAGGACAGAGAGCAAGGATACCAGACATCCTACAGTGCATAGGACAGCCTTCCTTCCTCACCAGCTAAAACTTGTCTGGTCCAATGTTGATTGTACTGAGGCTGGAAAACCCTAAAGAGTTGTGGCCGTCCTTCCCTGCTGCCTAGTTAAAGTCTATCTTCAGTTTGAGTGCTCTGAAAAGCAGACACTAAGATACAACTGGGCCTGACCGTGTCCTGAAGACACAAGCAGGTTACATGAAAAGTTGTCAAATGCTTATGGTTTCTGCTCCTACTTAAAATGCCCTCTGCCGCCAAGCATTCACCTGGAGCCTCCGTGTGTGTGTGTGTCCTATCATCAGATGACTGAGGGAGGGAAGACTAGGGCCTGGCTTGCTGATGGCGTTGCATGCTAGGTATGCAGCACCCAGAAGTAGACAGCAACAGTATTACAACACCTTTCTGATAACCGTGAAAGACACCCACCCACATGGGAAATTTTCACAATGAGTAGAACTTCATTCAGTACACATGGTCACATAATTTGTTGGGAAGGAGAAATTACCAGATGTAAAATTATTCCCCGACTCATGAGTTGTAGCTAATGGATTGGCTGGACGGTCAGAGACTTGAAAAGAGAATGATGGGAAAATTGGTGAGAAAGACAACTGGAGAACAATTATGTGGTAGATCTCTCCAAATGCTTGGCAAATATGGGATCTGGTCGCATGTAAATATTCATCAAAAGGTGACCAGATGCGGAGGAGTTCAGTAAACATGCTTTTCTCCGACTACTCCTGTCATGGCACAACAGGCCCATGAACCAAGTGGTGATTATGTGTGTGCTTAACAACACAGACCTCTACTCACTGAGGCCGAGGTGGCCACACATTCTGCTGAGTGCCAGTTCTCACAATAGCAGAGATCCACACTGAGCCCGAGGTGTGGCTCTGCCCCCAGGATGACCAGCGACCTAGTGGTAGTTTGACTACACTGAACCCCTTCTCCCCCGTAAAGAACGCTTCTTGCCAAGGGTGGAGAAAATACAGAATGGGAAGTAGAGAAGGCAGTTATAAATACCAGCTAAGCACTCGTGACCAGTGCAGAACTGAGGGTTTCAAGTGGCGTGAGTTTTCCTGTTGTGTTTTGTTGAGATTGTGTTTGTACACATATTTGTGTTTTCTTTCTTCAATTTCTTTTTCATGTAATGCAAATCAATTAAGAGAATATCAGCAGGGCTAGAGAAATGGCTCAGCAGTTAAGAACATTGGCTGCTCTTACAGAGGACCCAGGTTCAATCCCGGGAATCCACATGCAGCTTACAATTGTCTGTAACTCCAGTTCCAGGGGATCTGACACCCTTGCATAGACATACAAGAATGCAAAACACCAATGCCTATAAAATAAGTAAATAAGTAATTTTTAAAAAATTTCGGAATCAATTGTTTCACGGGCACCACAAGAAAACCCACAGAACTAACCTGAACTCACCGGGACTCACGGAGACTGAACCAACACCCAGAGAGGCTTCCTCTGCTTCTGTTGCATGCCTTTGGGATCCATCCTCCTACAGGATTGCCTCATCCATCCTTAATAATCGAAGAGGAGGTGCCTGTCTCACTGCAGCTTGCTATACCATGGCTGGCTATTGATATCCATAGGAGGCCGGCCCTTCTCTGAAGAAACCAGAGGAGGAGCAGTGAATGTGTGTTGGGGGGGGGGGGGGGCGGGGAACAGAGGAGGGAGGGGAAACTTTAATTGGGATGTAAAAAAAATAAACAGATATTCATACAGAAAAACTGTGCAAAACCTGTCGCTGGCAACAACTCTAAAACTCAAGAGTGGTACGGCTGGATCATACGGCAAATCTAGCTCTAACTTTTGAGAAACCTCCACACTGATTTCCATAGTGGCTACATCAGTTTGCACTACCACCTGGAGCAATTAAATATTCCCTTTCCCCCACATTTATTTACTTATTCATCCATTCAGCCATTCTGACTGGGATAAGAGGAAATCTTAAAGTTGCTTTAATTTGCATTTCCCTGACAGCTAAGGGCACTGAATATTTTAAAAAAAATGTTTCTTAGCCATTTATGTTTCAACTTTTGAGAATTCCATTTAGTGCCATGCCCTGAGGTTTCTTGGCTTGTTTGTTTTGATGTTTAACTTTGTCGTATATTCTAGATACTACCCTTCTGTCAGATATATAGATAACTGATGAACATTTTTTTTCCATTCTGTAGACTGTTTTGCTCAAGTGGATGGTGTCTCTTGCTGTACAAAACGTCTTAGTTTTGTGAGGTCCTGTTTGTCAATTGTAGGTCTTCATGCCTGCTCTCTCAGGGTCCTGCTAAGAATGCCCATCCCTACTTTATCATCTCCCAGACTGTTGCCAATGCTATTGGCTCCCCTCCAGATGGAAGACATCATGTATTTGAGCCACAAAATGCAGAAATATGAAGCTGGTACTGACCTGGAAACTCCATGCCTACTGATTGACTTTCAAGGTGTTAGAAAGTTCCATGCAGGAGAAAGGTCATCACAGGCCTTACCAGCTGCAGTCATGACTGGTCTGGCACACCGTACCCAATGGCTCAGTAGTAACAAACCTTTTCTGGTTGAATTTCAGTCCCCCTCCACAAGATAAAACCTCATACTTGACAATCTTGCTGTGCCAGGAACCTGCAGCTACACAGATTATAGACCATAGGGGAGAACACGCTGTTATTCTTCTAAATGGATATTAAACCAAACACTAACGACTTGTCAACATCCCATAGATCAGGCACCTCTAAATCCTCATCAGAGAAGCTTCTGTTTGCAATATATGATAATTACTACAAAGACCCACATCTGTCCTCAGCCCTGTCTCCCAAGGCTCGGGGTCACCGGGAAAGCCAGAAGCAGTGACTCTACGAGGAAACAGTGTCCTCCAAACATGCTCGTCAGCTGCACATATGAAGTCGCAGTGATAGACATATGCACAAGCCTTATCTAATGCAAGCCCAAGCCAGACCACGTCCACCATGGAGAGAGGAGGTGGACATGGCATCCCATCCTTAGCAGTTGGTAGCTAGTGGCAGTTGGAGAGACAGTTTCCTTTAAGAATTTTAGCCCTAGGGTTGGTGAGATGGTTTAGTTAATCTCGGTAGGAGCCATCTATGCAGGGGACAGAAACGTTCAGGGGAGGAAGCTATGGTGCACACTCTCCGCACTCTACCAGCACTGGTGCTCAGACCCAGAGGAAGGCTTTGCCCTTTCCTTCTGAGCCTCACCCTGGGGCAGGGCAGAGAAGGGAAGGGAAGGGGCGGGGCAGAGCAGAGAAGGGCGAGGTGGGGCGGGGCAGGGCAGAGCAGGGCGAGGCAGGACAGAGTGGAGCGGAGCAGGGCGGGGCAGAGAAGGGCGGAGCAGGGCGGAGTGGGGCTGGGCGGGGCAGGGCAGGGAGGCATCATTTTCGGGTCTGAAGTTAGGGTCCTTGACAGGTGCTTGGTGGGGGGCAGGGAGCGGGCATGTTCTGTTTAGGTGGACGCTAACTAGAAGAGCCGACTGAAGCCCACCTCCTTTCTAGCTTGTCTCTCCCTTTTTCCTGTTGTCCTCACTTCCTTGGTTGTGATTCTGAATAAATGACCTGCAGCCAAGTCTGTATCTGAGACTTCATTTTCAGGAAACCCAAATTAGGACAGATATAAATACACATTTCACAGAGGGGAAAGGAACAACCAACAAGCCTAGGGAGAGAGGCTCAACTTTAGAGTGTAATTTTGTTTGCGATGCAGGTTTCAGGTTGGCCTTGGGCTTATTCTGACCTTGAACTTTGAATTCTGCTTGTGCCCGTCGTTGGGATTGTGACGTTTAATCTTGGTTGTTGGCTTGGCTACATCTAGAATCAACTAAAACCCCAAAAGCTGGGACTCCAGCAGTAGACTCCTGAGACATCCAGTCTCGTGGACTGAACTTCAGATTCTTGGTCTTTCCGTTGTTAGACGGCCATTGTGGGGCTACCTGAACTACATACAGCCTGTAAGCCACTCTAGTAAACTTACGGGCTCTGACCCTTCCGTGAATGGGGACTAACAAACAGGCATACTCCAAAGTACCAGCTTCATGTGGTGTTAGGGACTGAAGCGGGGGCTTCTCATACACTGGGGGAGCACTCTCCCAACTAGTGCTGTCGTTCTGAAGAAGGCATCACAGAGCCCCGCGGGCTGATGTCTAAGCGCAGCCAGGCCTCGGGGCGGTCCTCACTCACTCTCAGCACCCAGCCCACCTGACTGGTCGCCAAACTGCTCCTCAGAGCTTCTGGTGTTTGCCCTGCTCTCCACTCCCCTGCCGTGTCAGAATTTTTCTCCTCCAACACTTTTTCCTACCTCACATTCAGTTGGCAACCTCACTTACTGAGGCTGCGGAAGCAAGCAGACATTTCCACGGCCACCGTCATCAGCGAAGCTCATATCTGCGCATGCCGGCAGCTTCCACGCCTGCCCTCCCTCTCCCGTCGCCAGGCTCCTAGTTACCCTTGCATTGTTCCTCTCTCTCCTGCAGTGATGTCACCCTCACCAACATGTGCTGTGATCCTCATGAAAAGGGGCCAGGGAGAACGAAGAGGAAAGACAATTTTCTTACTTTTGTACTTCTCTTTCTAAAGCCCTTCACAGCAAAAACTCCACAGAATCATTTGTGTTCTGTCGTCTTGTCGGACCCATCAGCATTGGCTGACGTCATTGCTGGTTTCTTCCTTCTTGAAGCCCTTGGAAAGCTCCTGTGTCTCTTGCTCAAGTCTTCCCATATGGCTCCCAGTCTTCATTCTGGTGCTTACTCAACCTTTCCAGAAGTTTCGTGTTGTTTTGCCTGAGGCCCCACCACCTCTACCGTATTTCCTCCACCACAGCTACCCACTTGCAACAGGTACCCACTGTCAAGACTTCCTGTCTGGAGGCTCCCTCTCCTCGTTCTCCCAGAAGCTTCTCTCTCCTCGGCCACTGGAGGGATCATTAAAACAATGGCAAGGCTCTAAGTCAGATCTTCTTTTCTTCAAAGTCTTTCTCATTACACGCAAACTAGAGCCCAGTGTTTTCATACTGCAGAGGAAACCCCATCTGATTGGCTCCAGCCACTTTCAGAGATCCTATTTCCTCCTCCATCCTTCATCCACTCTCATCTTCTTCCTCACAGCTGTTTCTAGAACTGTCTGGTGTTTCCCCTCAGAGCTTGGCATGTTCCTACCTGGAGTGTTCCTTTGTGGATATCCACATGGCCACTGCCGCTCAGCCATGTCTCTGTCCAATGGTCACCCCATTCTCAGACAGGCTCTCGCTGACCCCTCCCCATCTAAGCAGCACCCACAGCCTTCTCTGCCTTCTTAGCGTGACTTATTTTCTTCTTCATTTTATACACAGCCTTATACATTTACAGTCTACTCTCGTCCCTTACTAAAACAAAAGGGGCTGTGTCTATTTTTGATGATACTGTATTCCCATCCTCACCATATTTAGCATAGACTAGGTGTTGGGTTAATCTATGCCAAATAAAGGAAAGAACAGGTGTACAGATGGAAAACTAAGCAGAAAAAATTCTTCCCAGAGCTTTTCATGACAACAAGAGCTTGCAGCAACATTAGTGCCTTCGGTGAGGCACTGCTAGTCCAGTAAGTTTTAATGGATATAAAAAGTTCCTTCTTTATGCAATGATATTCTAGTGATGGGGTCACAGTCGTGTGTAAATGTGTAGCATGACACGGGCTGCTGTGCTAAGAAGGGAGGAAGGGAGTGTTACCATGGTGTGGGTGTGAAGGGAGGAAGGGGGTCATGCACAGTCTGGAGGCGGGAATGATACTTTAGGCAGGTGGGCTGGGAAGTTCTGTCAGCTAAGGGGGCATTTGAGTGCAGCTGGAAGGAAGAGAGGAAGAAGTCAAGGGTTTAATGAGGCAAAGCCCAGAAGGCAATGAATAATACCCCCAAAAGCCCTGGCACAGACTGTTCTTTACAGTTCCACAAGAGCAAGAGCAGATATAGAGCAGGGTGAGCAGGAGGTTGAGGTGGGGAGCCGAGGTCTGAGAGGCAGTGGGGAAGGGGCTACCTTCATGGAGGCCAGCAGCAGAGCAAAGCACTTCTGTTCGAGGGAGAAAGAGCATCATAGGTGGATCTGAACAGATGAGAGCCAAGATTCAAAGTTTCGTAAGAAGGATTTGGGCTGTTCTAAGGTTCACAGCCAACAGTGGACTCTGGAAGGCAGCGGGAGTCCGAAGCCCAAATGGGTCGGGCCACGGTGTCCCTGCTTCGGATCTCTGTGAGCGTCTGCAAGTGGTTTTGAGACAAGAAAAAGGAAAGCTGCAGCCACCGAAGGTCTTCCGACCAGAGAGAGGTTAGACCGTCCACTGCAGCCATTGAAGGTGTCCGACCAAGACAGAGATTAGACTGTCCACTGCAGCCACCGAAGGTCTTCCGACCAGAGAGAGGTTAGACCGTCCACTGCAGCCATTGAAGGTGTCCAACCAAGAGAGAGGTTAGACCATCCAGCTGTAGCCATTGAAGGTCTTCTGACCCAGAGGTTAGACCGTCCAGCTGCAGCCATTGAAGGTCTTCCGACCCAGACAGAGGTTAGGTTTAGACCATCCGCTGCAGCCATTGAACGTGTCCGAACCAGAGAGAGGTTAGACTGTCCGCTGCAGCCATTGAAGGTGTCCGACCCAGAGAGAAGTTGGACCGTCCAGCTGCAGCCATTGAAGGTCTTCTGACCCAGACAGAGGTTAGACCATCCAGGACAAGGAGGCTCTGGGCGTCATTCCTGCCTGGAGGGCCCGTTGCAGGCTGTAGGAACACACAGAGAAAACAATCATCTTCTGGGGTTGCCCAGGTTAATGAGTGACTGGAAAGGTAGCAGCTGGACCTTGAGCCACACCTGTGTCCTAAACCAGAGTACAGGCCCAGAGGCTGGACACTCCATGTTGGGCTCTCCCATGACCAGAGCTTGGCCTGGGGCAAGATCTGGAGCGTTTGGAGCTGTACTGAATTCCTGTAGCCAGCAGCCCTTACGTACACCCACTATAAATGCCAATGGAAATCACGTATCCCACCTCTCTTCCAGCGGTGATTCGGTTCCTGTTCCCCATTCATGCAGGGGACAGTGATCTACGAGTCTACTGTTGGGATAACACCTGATCTAATAGTTCATTTAAACAAAACCTTAGATGGTGAAAAAGACTTAAATAGTCCCAGATAATTAACAGCTGGAGTGGAAAAGGAATTGATTGTCATTAAAGAAAAATTACAGGAGACACATGTGGATAGGGTAAATCCAAATCTTAACTGCATTTTATTCATATTGCCTTCTAGATTTCCCCTACAGGAATTTTAATGCAAAAGGAATATATTATCTTGGAATGGATCTTTTTACCACGTAAACCAAGTAAAAAATTAAGAACTTACATGGAAAAAGTCTCTGAATTAATTATAAAAAGAAAATCGAGACTTTGTCAACTAGTAGGTATAGACCCAACAGAGATTATAGTGCCTTTTACTACTAATGAAATTAAAGAATTATGGGAAGACAATGACCTTGGCAAAAAGGTTTTGCTAAATTTTTTTAGGAGAGATTAATAGCAATTATCCAGAAAACTGATAGAATTAACCTTCTAAAGAGAACTTCTTGGATCCTTCCCTGCATTGTATGGGACACACCAATAACTGGAGCCTGTACATTAGTATCCTTCTTCAGTTTGTGAGGGCACTGAGAAGCACGAAGTTCGTAGTGTGTGAGAAGTCACCAGGCTTGTGCGACAGAGCCGGGAAGCAGCACAGGACCCTACCTGCATCTGCAGCTGTGGAACATTCCTTACCTCTGCTTTGTCTTCTGCTGGCTCTCGTGGCTACTGAGCACTAGAAATGTGGCTCTGTGCTCAAGAAAAGAAATTCTGATTCTGTTTTGTTTTGTTTTGAAACTTTTAATGAACTTAAATACAAAACCCTCTGTAGCTGGTGGTCGTCTAAACTGAGAAGGGTGCAGAGACAGGAGATTTAGGCCAATAGCAAAGTTGGGAATGAAGAGCTCGGCAAACACGGCTCCTGCAGGGCTTGCCCTTCTCCCCTACCTCCTCTGCCTTGCTAAACTGTTAGATAACATTCCTAAAGCTAACCACCAAGGCCTTTTCCCTTATGTGGCCACTTCCTCCCCCTGAGGTTTACCACCAAGGTCCAGTTATCAAAGTATTAAAGTCCAGCCATCAAAAGCCCTCTTTGGCTACCCTAATTGACATACCCAATCAAAACAACGGTTTCCCCTTTTTTCCTTTATAAACTTGCTTGTGGGAAACATCTGTCTCCCCTGTATCCTGCGGCAGTCCTTTGTCCCTCTGGGCAAATATCCCTGCCCCCTTTCCTGGTTCCTTTCCCCTTCTCCCTTGTCCTCTGTCTCCTGTCTTTGTCTCTTATTCCCTGCTCTTTGTTCCTCTGGGGCCAATAAATCTCTCTGGACTGAGAACTTGGTCTTGAGGTATCATGTGCCAATTCCAGTCTTTTCAGGTGTGCCCTCCATTTCTGGATTGTAGTTCATTCCAGATGTAGTCATGTTGATAACCAAAAATAGCCATCACACCTCGGCAAGAAGGAGCTCCCCCACACACAACTCATTAGGCACAGACCTCACTACTCAAGCAGACTCTCAAGCTAAGTAGCTATGAGCAGAGAGGCAGTAAGGACTTAGTCCCCTGGGTGTGAGGCCCCTCATCTCTGACTAGTTAGGGCTGTGTCCCTCTCTATGGGTCGGCTTCTAGGTGAAAAAGACTGATAGTGGCACCAACTCACAAAGGTTGTTGTGAGAATGAGCCAGCCCCTGGAGGACGGTAAAGCCAAGTGCTGGGTGGGTCCTGGCAGGTGCTCCTCAGACTCCAACTTCTGCTTGTTATTTCTGTGTCCTGCTGACTCCTGAGAAATGTGCATGGGGTGACTCCAAGGGCAGTCAGTCAGAATTTGTTGAATTAATTGAATGTTTTAAAAATATTTAAAGCATTTTATTTAAATGTCTGCTTAGTATTCCATCCACAGTAGTGCCAGCATTGTCACTTTAAGAAGCTTGAGCCTTAATTCCCAAGTCTTATGTGAAGAAGGGCATGAGAAGTGTAAAGAGGGACTTGACACTGAAGAAGCCACTCACACAGGGCTGGCATGTAGAAATATTAGCAATTTCAGCAGTTTAACCTCCAGCACATGCTCACACAGGAAGATTGGACTAAGTTTTACAAGAGGGTTCCTTGAGGGGTTAATAGGTGTCCTTAAGTAAATTTGGGGAATCTAGGGTTGCCTTAAGTGGATTACTGCTGTCTGCCGCACACATCCCCGATGTCCTCAGGGCTTCCTGTTATTTTCATTGTAAACCTCCTTTCCACGGAGTAACTGCTGTCTGAACCTAAGATCCTTACCAGGAAGCAGACCAGAGGCCTATCTTCTACCTGGATGCCTTTCCAACCGATCCCGAGTCCTTCAAGGTATCCTGGAGGTCCACAGTGGAGTTCATTACTAACAGAGTGATATAGTCCCAGTCCCTGGGTAGTGACTTGAAACCGTCCTGCTGAGCCTACAGCTGGCACTGTTCACTTTGCCTATCTGGAACCAGCTGGTGAGATTCATTTGCCCTCATGTGACCCATCTGGGTGCTGCCTGACACTGGAGTTTTCAAAATTCACTAGTGGGCTGGGAGGAATCATTAGCTGGTACCCAGGGCAACCTGGGTGCAAAAGGCAAAGGGCCGTGGAGCCAGTGTGGAGGACAAAAGGAAGAGACACCAGTGAGACCGGGAAGAAACGCTCTGTGAGAATGAGAAGTCTCAGGAAGGGAACCAAGGACAGGGTGACCATGGTGGCTGGAGCTACACACAATGCATCCTTCCCTGAACACCAAACCAAATGCAAAACAAAATGGGAAGCTCAAAAACAAAGCAAGATTCTTGTTGAAGAAAGCAGAACCTAGGAAGTGAGTATAGGGAGGGTCTCTCCAACGAGACTTCTGGTGGCTCAGCTCCAAGAGTCTGTGAGTGACATCTAAATGGACTGTCTCCTGAACGATCTCGTTTTCAGTTTGGCTAAGTTATTACCATTGTGTGCCCTGTTTCCTTCCACTGTAGCAAACGCTACGGTCTGTGACATCATCTCCCTCAAATCCTGTGACTGTTGGACCCAGTGGGAAAGGAAGGAAGCCAGAAGCTGCTGTACTTGGAGGACTTGCTTCCTTGTGGCAAGAGTGTGGCAGAAGGTAACCGGACATCCACACGGGCAGCTCTCTTCCCAGCCAGACAGTGTGGCCCCAAGTGAGCCTGTATCTATACAAGTGGTCCTGCAGTCCTCACTGCATGAGCAGCAGGCATGACTTGCTGATCACGGGGCAGTTTTGACATGAGCTTGGGCTCAGCCTGGCCATGCTTCTCAGGGCAGAGCTGCAGAGTTAAAATGCAGTCACAGCCCAGAGGGCTCAGGCCCATGCAGTGGTGGCGCAGTGGCAAACAACAAGTGCTATCTGTTTATCTGTTTTCAGGTCTTATATTGATTTAGTAGATTTACATTTATATATTGAGACTATGAGAGACATCCATATGAAATACAACACACATTATATTATTTATTCATCTGTCCATTTATTCTTTCGTCCAATCGTTCAATCATCCTACCCGGCGCTGTGGTAAACATGAGAATGGGACAGTGACTAGAACAGCCATGACCCCTACACATTCATCAGACAGCTAAGCAAACACAAGTAAAACACACAAATGCCAAATGTAGTGAACACTACTGGGGCTTAGGAGATTAATAATTAACATTCTCCCCATCCTGCACCCCAGCAGTTGCCTTGGTTTAAAAATAGCTGAAAGATGGCTCAGGGAGCAAGAAGACAAACATATCACCTTTCACAACTGACTAGAATGTGCATAGGGCTGAGCTGCACAGCTCAGGCTGTGGGTGGGGCAGACATCCGTAGAGCAGCAACTTCTTTAGGACGGCTCCCTTCCAAATCCAGGGGAGACGAGGAAATGGTTCCCCTCTGCTAAGGGGGAAGCAAGAGTTCCAAACTGTTCTACCAGAGCAGAACCTCTGCTGGAAGCTCGAGACGGAGGCTGGGCATCTGCCTTCGCTGTCCAGGCATGCCCAGAGAGAGATTAACAACAACTGGCTTAGACTCAGGGTGTATGAGGCACTTGAGCCCCAAGCAGTTCTGCTTCTTGTGAGTTTTGGCATTAAAAAATTGATATTTTCCCCTAAACAAGGGACATGGTGTTAAAGTTTACCATGACAACTGTGGAGACTAGAGGCTGACAAGACACAAAGAAGCAGGAGTTACAAAACAGCCAAAAAATAGACAGGATGCTCAGTCAAGTTTGCAAATTCACATTTAACTGTGTGTCTGTGCTTTATTGGAAACCATAGATGGGGAGCTAAGTGTAGTAGCATACACCTTTAATCCTAGCATTTGTGAGGTAGTGGCAGGCAGATCTCTGAGTCTGAAGTCAGCCAGGTCAGCTAGGATGCTGTCGCAGAAGCTGGTGACCTGCAGATGGAGAAATGAGGCAGACCGCAGTCCTGCTTGAGGGTAGTCCCTTGCAGAAAGTGATAGGGTGGGTATGGGAGTGTCTAGGGCCAAGAGCAGCAGGGACTGAGTGAGTCACTGGGTGGCGCCAGTACTGCCAATGTCAGAAAAGGAAAATGAAATATGCCTTGACACTGCATTTTGCTGCCGTCCTGATATGACGTCATATTAGCTCCAATATCTGCCTGCTTATCAACTGACTTCAATATAGTCTGCTATTAAAATGGAGACGGGGCCTTGTGTGCTGCCAAACAGTATCCATGCCACATGGCTCACAGTCCTAGTCTTGCTGTGTCTCATATGGCATTGCGGGTGACCGAGAAAATTATGGAAAGGCTTGAGATCAGCAGACCGTGCAAGTTAATCCAGAGGTGGGACCCTGGACAAATCCCTTAATGTTTTGATGAAATAGTGTAATGAAAATATTTTGTCATATCACATGACTGGTGCAAACCTGCAGTGAATTACAAATATGAAAACTATTTCAGTAATATCCAGAAATTATTGAGGACTGGAGTGTGTGTGTGTGTGTGTGTGTGTGTGTGTGTGCGCGCGCGCGAAAGAGAGAGAGAGAGAGAGAGAGAGAGAGAGAGAGAGAGAGAGAGAGAGAGAGAGTCAGTGTCTCCTTCGTCTCCTCATGATCAGCTCTATAAGAACACAGGCTGTGTCCTTCCCACTCTGCCCTGAGACACTAACACAGAGCAGGCAGCAGTTCGTCGCTGTCTGTCCGGCTGTCCATCCACTGGCTCACACACCATGCTATGGCGCTCTCCCATCTTCACTCTGGTTCCCATGAGCAGTCGCTGTCCCCTCCTGGCACCTGGCCTCTTCCTGACCACTCTGAGACCAGCAGCAATATGGGACCCACCCAGGTCCTGCCTGGGCTGGAGGTGACATAAAGACACCGTGCTGGGACAGCCAGCCCCGGTGCACCCTCTAAGGTGGCTGTGGCTTTCCTAGAAGGTGGAAACCCCAGGTGCCTGTGACTTTTCCAATGTCCACGTATTAAAGTTTAAATCCCCGTGTGATTTTATTTGGAGATGAATTGAAGAGGTAAAAAGGGCAGGGTATGAGATCTCATAGTGGCACTGATGGCCTCATTTTTAAAAAAAATCAAAAATTAAAATGCATTTTCAGTTGGGAACCTAGCCTTTAACAGCTGAGTCATATGTCCAACCCTGTTCCTAACCAAGAAAGCATTGGCAATTGATACCCTTGCCAAAGGAAAAGAATCCGTTTTTTTCAAATGGAGTGTTACTGGGCATATCAACCCCATATGCAAGAGTAGTTGGCCAACACAAAACAAACTCAGTGTTTTTGTGTGCTTTTTGATTTATTTTGGCTTTGTTTGTTTGTCTTATTATTTATTTTGATTTTCATCTTTTTGGGCTTTTTAGAGAGAGAGAGAACATGAAATTGGGTGGATAGTAAGTTGGAGAGGATCTAGGAAGAGTTGGGGTAGGGAAAACATGATCGAAGCATATTGAATGAAAAAATGTTACTAAAATACAATAAAATAGAGATTGTACACATACTATACACATAAACGATACCACACACAGTCTATACATTTATACATACACCACACACACTCTTTATACATTGACACACACAAGTACACTCTGCATATTTACACACCACACAATTTGTTTATACACACCACACACATATTACACATTTATATATACCACACACTATATATTTACACATACATATATACATACCATACACATATATCCTACACATATACACTCCATAAAACATAAAAACACTCTACACACACACACACACACACACACACACACACACACACACATGTGCAAGGAAAGTCCCATAGGGAACATGGCCTTATGTAAGCCAGACACAGAGACTTGCCAGAAAGTACATGAGCCAAAAGCTCTGTTATGGGAAGCCCACCAGAGATGCCCACTTAAGCATAGTTTAAAGTTAACTGAAAGTCTTTATTTCAGTTGGCTGGAACTACACTCTAGTATCTGGAACCCAAGTGTAAGCCTGGGCATTTAGAACAAGGGGATTTTAAAGGCAAAACCACATCCTGGTATCTCATCCTACAGCGGCAGGGGCAGGTCTTATGTAAACAAGCAGCTTAACAGAAGCTAAGAGAAGTTAGCCAGGACATCCTGACCCTGGCTTCCTAGAATAGAGCTGTATAATTTTCCATAGAATTCTCCAACAGGGAGGTCAGATCCAATCAAACCTAAGCTGGCCTCAGCAGGAACACACGAAACAACTTTTGCACTGCCGTTCACTGCCGTAGCTCAACCTTGACTTTCTTTCCAAGAGCTCTAAGAAATAACTAAAAAAAAAACCCAAATTTCTGCCACTGGCTCTGCAAGCCCTACATACATATGTATATATGTATATGTAATTAGGCATAAGCTTGAAAGATTTTTTAACACCAAAGCAAAATCGCTGATTGCTATCTGCCAGTGAATATTTTGAACCTGTAAGGTAGGCCATCTCTAGGTCTTAAGCCTCGGAGAAAATATACATTGTGTGTTTTCCTTTCTTTCTTCTTTTCTCCTCTCTACCAGTCTTGAGATGGAGATGCCACAAGAGGTGTGAGCGTGTGAGGCAGTCGACTTCTTCAGCAGCCATTAGTGCTTCCCTGGGGCAGTGTGGACTGTGGGGTGCATGGAGGTCCCCTGGGGTCTGTCTTCATCAACACCAGCTGGTCACAGCTGCATCCAGCCTGCCCACGCAAACCTGGCTGACACAGTGTGAAGTGATGGTGGCACGTGTTAAGGATTCCACTGCCAGAGGCAAGAACTCTGCTCAAAAGGAGCAACGAGGCAGTTGGTAGCAAAGGGGGGATAGTCTGGCTCCAGATCCCCAGGGTTATGTCACCAGGACAAAAGTCACCAAACAGAGAGTCCCTTTCCCTAACTCTGCACATGAGCTCCCAGAAAAGCATCTAATGATAGCTCGGATCCCCGGTGTCCTGGTGGTTTTGTGACTCACAGCCCTTGGGACTGCATGAGAAAGAAAGGGCAGCTCTGCAAGGCAGAATGAGGTCTGTTAGACCAGGATGAAATAAAGCAGGCGGGTCAGAGCGCTTTTACCGCTTACAGATACAAGCAGGATTTTCCAGGTATGAGGGATAGAAAAGCAAGTAGGCCAAAAGCATGAGGCAGAAGAGTTCTGTGAAGATGCAGGTTTGGAGGCCCAGCAGAGACAACAGTATTCTACTCTGGGAATGGCTGTAAGCCAGAGCCCTGAGAAAGAGGTAAGTGAGTTAGTTTTGTCTGGGAGGGGCTGATCACCCCGCCATTCTGTCTTACTCTGTGGGGCCAGATTTGCATTGAGAGGTGAAACAGAGTCTCCGGTTTTAATTCTCCTGATTTGAGCTCCTTTAAGTAAACCCTCAAACAGCCAAAGGAGTGTCTTTTGGTACTGAAAATTTGGAAGCCGCGGCTAGGACCAAGGTGCAGGTCACTGTCCTGTCACGCTGAACATCCTCCTAGAAATGACCAGATCCACCTGGAATGTGAGGAGGACAGCTCTAGGCTCTACAATTGCAGGGTTAAGGAGCTGCAGAGCCAGCGGGAGGGTATCAGAGCTTGCAGCTGGAAGAGTGATCTCAACAGTTAAAGGAAAGTCTTCGGTGCCTTAAGGAAGCTCTGGTGAGCCCCTGACCCTCACTAGGCACCTCTGAGTTCGGGTCTACAGATTCCCTTGTCCTGGTGACGTGCTATGTTGTTTGTGTGTTCTGATTGGATGCAATGTGGCCTTCCACTATATCAGGATGTGTCAAGGAAATTAGGTGAGAGAGAAAAGACAGAAACAGAGGAAAGCAAAGGCTGCCTGAGCGAAATGGGGTGGGGAATGTTAGTCTATGTAAAGATGCATTGCATTTGTCATGTTGGGGAATATTTGTTTAAATAGGTAGAGATGTGTTACTGTTTTTACCTTTCCTGCCTAAGGCACCTGATTGGTGTAATAAAAAAGAAAGCTAAACAGCCAATAGCTAGGTAGAGGAGATATAGATGGGACTGGTGGACAAAGAATAAGTAGGAGGAGGAATCTAGGCTTTGGGAAAAGAAAAGAAAGAAAGAAAAGGAGGCAACAGGGAGATGTTGGGGGCCAGACAGATAGACATGGAGGAATGAGGAAAATAGGACATAGAGAATTAAGGAAAGGTAAAAAGCCCCAAGGCAAAATGTAGATGAAGAGAAGCAGGTAAAATTAAGTTAAAAGAGCTAGTGGGACAAACCTACGCTAAGGCTGAGCATTCATAATTAGTAATAAGGCTCCAGGTCTTTATTTGGGAAGCTAGTTGGCAGCCCAAAGGCAAGCCACAGCTCCAGCAGCCGTTCAGGCCCTGGTCTGGGGAGCGCATGAAGGATAAGAAGGTTGGTCCAGGTGGGCTTGAGCCAGGGCTCAGATTCCCGTCCAGGGTCTGCAGCACCATGTGTTAAATTGTTTGGAGAGCTAAAGAGAAGGAGGGCTTGGGCTGACCTCAGGTGGGACCATGTTTATTTACAGTAAAGGGACATCTTGTCACCCACATGTTGTGAACGACATAAATGCCTACAAGAGAAGGTAGGCTATGTCTCTTCTGGGGTGGAAGAGGGTGGGCATGACTTCTACAGTCTGCAAGGGAAACTGGGAAGTATAATCCTTTAGCGGGAAGCTATCAGAATCTGAGTAAAATCAAGGTACCGTTTGTTAAAGTCACAAGCAAGCATCATCATCTAACTGACAGTGCTGGAGTCATTTCTGCAGGATTTGTCCAGCAATGGTCCAGGGACACAGTTTTGATACCTTGAATAATACTCCAAACCTCTCAGTTGGACCACAGGGTATCTGGCATTCTTTAATCAGGACACAAGATGTCACATGACAACCATGAGAAATTCTCTTCCAGGAAGAGTGTTGTCAGGAGACTAGCTAGTGGGAAGTAGTGGTCCACATACCATCTCCTAAGGTTACGTGTGACATCTGAGGACTATAAGGAAACACACATGTTGACCGTTTTAACCTTGGTTACATTCTCCCTCTGGATGTTTCACACCATGTATGTGACCAAAGGTAATTTTTTCCTGTCGAGGTCAGTTGAAGATCTGTCCTCAGGAGTTATTCGGGCTTAGGAAGAGCCTCTGGCTCTATAGGGTTTTTGTTGTTTCTTTGTCTGTTCATCCATCTACGTAAGGTTAGTTCAAAGGCCTTGCTTGCCCATCACTTTCTTTGGAAGAATGGAAGAATTCTTTTCCTCTTTGTTGACCCCCTGTGTTCTGCAGACTGGGCACTGGTTAGGCCACCAGTGGCGTCCCCAAGGCCTCCCTAAACCAGAGAACAGGCGGCTTTTCACACTTACAGGACATTTAGAGATGCCCAACATCTCCCTGGGACTTAGTTGAACTTGGAGGACAAGGGGGAAAGAGTTTCCCTTTAATTCCTGCGGCCACATCGGTGTAGGCCTCCAGGACGGTCACTGAGCAGCTGGAGGTCAGTTGAAACTGTTTGCTATTTGTAATTCATCTCTAATGTTTAGGTGAAGTTTGAGCAGAAATTACACATTTTCAGTCTAAACTAGAAACATGTCTAGAGTCTTTGGGGTCCATTCTGCAGTATTTAGTTCTGGATGATACTACAAGTAAAAGAAAAGACGCGGAATTTTAGGGGCTTTTCCTGTTGTTTACAGAACAACTCCAAAGGATGGTATTATAGCTAAGAATTGTCTGGCAGCTTAGCGGACACGCCCACTTATACTTTTAGGGTTTAGACTTGATAATCAGTGGTCGTCAAAAGAAATTCAGATGGGCTTCCCAAACGATACAGTCTAGAGGTCTCGGTTGGGTTCATTTTTTCTGCCAGCTAAAGAATTAAAAGGCAGGAAAAATCTCGACGACCACAGGTGACCATGGAGGAATCTCAAACACGTCAGACAGAAACCGCAGTTGATGAAGAAGTTTGTTGTGGGAGTGAGGAAACACAACAGCACACAGAGGAAAAGACCCTCTGCAAAGCAGAGAGGGGACTCTGGAGCTGGAGAGCCAGTCTCATCTCGGGCGGTTTTAAATCGGAGGAGTTTTCCTCCCCTAACTTAGAGTGGTCATTTTGAAGACAGAGAGGATGGTTGAGTGGCCTGCAACTATCGTGTGACCTGTCCTGAGCAGGCCTTGAACTTGCGGAGCCAGTCCATCAGTAGAGGCCTGCTGGTGGGAGACAGAAAATTACAAAACCTTTGTTCTAAGCTGTCAGGCTTTTGTCTCAAGTCAGGAGAGCAAAGAAGCTGGCCTTCTCGGAAATTCTCTATCTCTATTACCTAGCCATGGTCCCTCTCCCTGTCTGTCTGCCTACCTGGGATTACCAAACTTTTCCAAAATATCTATGTCCATTTATACCTCCATCAGTTTTCTACATCCTTACCAACACTTGTGATTGTCTATTCTGGAGGGATGTTATTGTATCATTGTGTCTGGCTAGTGTGTGTACGTGGTGTGTGTGTGTGTGTGTGTGTGTGTGTGTGTTTGTGTGTGTGTGTGGTTTATTCCTTTTTGTCGTGTTAGGGATAGAACCCACAGTTTTACAAATGTTAGGCAAATGTTCTACTGCTGAGCTACATACCCAGGTCTTTCGTTATGGTTTTAATTTCATTTTTCTAGTGACTAGTGATATTGGCCATTTTTTCCTTGAGTTGATTGGTCACTTATGTTTTCTTTGGAGAACTATCCATCCAAATCCTTTGTTCATGTTTAAACTGAGTTGCCTTCCTTTAGCTGTTCTTGTTATGAGAATTCTTCATATTCTTCATTTAAGTATAAATAGTACTTCCTGTAGTATAGATTGTCTTTGAATGTATAGACTGAAGACATGACTACCCTATGCTATGGTTAAGGGGAAGGTTTTTTATTATAGATAGAAGAGAGAAGGGAGACTAGTGGGATTGTAAGGAGAAAGAGTAGCTGGGGGAGGAAACTTCATGAACTGGAGGGAGTGTAGGGTAGGGGAGGAGGTGAGAAGGGCTAGGATGCTATCTTGGACTTTGAAGTGTGTGACAGGTACTTATGATACTGAAGGAGCCTGAGCACCAAGCATTGCTTTGATATGCTGATAGGCACCCCTGATAGCCATTTGTCCCTTCTGTCATATGACTCCTTTTGGTAGATGGGAACCAGTTTCACAAGTTCCTGAAGAATTCTGACTTTTATCTACTGCCAGAAATCCACCTAAAGTCCAAATTGAGCTCATTTCTGGGTATTTGGACTGCCTTTTAGAGTTTGTGGAATTGGAGTTTCCTGTGGACCTAAGATTGAACTTTATTTGAAACAAATATTTTTTAAGATTTATTTCTTTATTATGTATACACATTCTGCCTCCATGTATGCCCACACACCAGAAGAGGGCGCCAAATCTCATTACAGATGGTTGTGAGCCACCATGTGGTTGCTGGGAATTGAACTCAGGACCTCTGGAAGAGCAGTTAGTGCGCTTATTCACTGAGCCACTTCTCCAGCCCTGAAATAAATATTTTAAAGTCCAGTCAAGTCCTGTTGTTCATCTAGTTTGCTTTTGATACTGCACTTTGGAGGTATACCAAAAAACTGCCACATACCAAATCATGAAAATTTGCACATATGTTTTAACTTATGAGTATTTAATTAGCTCTTAAAATTTGACTTAATTATTTGTTTTAAGCTAATTATTTATACATAGTGTGAGGTACAGCTCCACACAGTAAACAATTTGACTTTATCCAGAGAGATAGCTAGCTTTTTCCCTCGGCTTGGTAGACTGTGCAATACATGATAGCAGTGTCTTGCTTTGGGTAGAAGCTAGCTATACTAAAAGGACCATGTGATTACAAGTGGAGTCTGGCCATGCCAGGAAATCAATCATGTGACCCAGGCTGGGTACTATGGGCCATTTGGTTCAGTCAACCTACAGACCAAGTTTCATCAGTCTTGTGCATGTAATAAAACTCAATGCAAACTTTGAATATTGGAGTTGAGATGAAGTCTCCTGACTGGCTTCTTCTGTGCACATTGTGTGTCATGCATCAGCACTAGGAGAACATTCATGTTCACTCACTGCAAGAAGAAAGCAAAAGCTTCATGTTCGGAACATCCTCAGACTGGCTTGTGTTTCTTGCTTTGGTTTGGTTTGAATTTGCACCCTCTCTCCGTGGCAAATGATGCAATAATTTTAGTGAATGTCTAGCAAATCATAAAGCTTGAAGTTGGTTTGTGGGAAGACACTGAACTTACAGAAGGTATCAGAACTAGAAGCTAGAGCTGTCTCATGGGTATTGAGTTTTTATTTTTATTTTTATTTATTTATTTATATTTTTTGAGAAAGGATTTTTCTGTGAAACAGTCCTGGCTGTCCTGGAACTCACTTTGTAGACCACCTCGAACTCACAGAGAACCGCCTGCCTCTGCCTCCCGAGTGCTGGGATTAAAGGTGTGTGCCAGCACCAGGCTGGTATTGTTCTTGTTTAGTCTTATAGTTGGCTTTGAACAAGAGCTGCTGGTGGCAGAAGTAGGATTTATGTGCTCAAACCTGACTTGTTGCAGCATGTTTTATAAGAAGAAGAACCATGAAAACGCTGGATTTCTGAATGGCTGCAGAGTTCCTTGTGATTTGTTCTGTAATCAGTTCCTGGAGGAGGACTTTCCTAGAGGAATTCTAAAATGATAGACCACACTCCCAAGGAGCTGTCTCATCACCTGCTTCGGAAACAAAGAGGAACAAGAAAGAAGTGAGACCTATAGTCACTTAGTTATTGTGATCTAACATGGCTAATGGATAAAAAGGAAAATTCTGGGGTCAATTCTGATGCTGGGTAAAGTTTGGCCTCCAGATATGTTTGTGTTAATTTTTTAATTAAAACATCAACCCCCCTTCCCTTTCCTTCCTCCAACTTTTCATGTGCCCAACTTGGTCCCTCTCAAAGTCATGGCTTCTTTTCTTCTTTAATTGTTATTGTCTTATATGTGTGTATGTGTGTGTGTGTGTGTGCAGATATGCATGTGTGTGTATGTGTGACACACATGATATATAAATACAGTCTGCTCAATTGCTTTGCGTTACTTGCATGTATGTTTTCAGGGATGACCACCTTGTATTGGATAACCAATTAGGGTCTCATCCCTGAGGAAGACTATTTCTCCACTTTGTGTTAGTGTGACCTTAGGTCTATTCTGGTCTAAGAACTTCAGGGCCTGACCTGTTGTGATGTTGAAACAATTTGAAGAAGAATAGGGTGTTTCAGAAGAGAATGGGCAAACAAAGAAGGAAATTAAAGGTAAAAGCATCCAGGCAGTGCCAAAAGACATTATTAATAAAAAGGACGAACAAAGAAACATGACTAGTTGCTGTGGGACAATGGTCTGTACCCTGTCACTTGTATTTTTAATAAATGCTGATTGGCCAGTAGCCAGGCAGGAAGTATAGGCAGGGCGACCAGGCAGGGAGTAGAGGTGGGGCGACGAGAATTCTGGGAAGAGGAAGAAGTCAGTTTGGAGTCTTCACCCAGACACAGAGGAAGCCAGACATAGAGCAAGCAAGATGTGACTGCCTCATGAAAAAGATACCAAGCCACATGGCTAACACAGACAAGAATTACGGGTTAATATAAGTTATAAGAGTTAATAAAAAGCCTGAGCTAATAGGCTAATGAGTTTTATAATTAATATAGGCCTCTGTGTATTTCTCTGGGACTAGATGACTGCAGGGCCTGATGGGACAGAAACCTCAGTCAACAACTGGTGCCAAAATCAAAGCCACAATGCTACACTTTCAGAAGTTGGCTAGATAAATGGCTGCCTTCCCAGTCTCCAGATTGAAACACTCTAAACAGTCAGGTCACTTATTGGGGTCAGGGGAACATCAATGGACTGCCAGACTCCAGGAGTGCATGAACCTCCTCTCTGGAGCAGACCTCATTCTGTGATGAGTTGGGGGAGGGGGGGCTTGTAGATGACAGCATGAAGACCACCTGGCTCCTGGCCTTGGTGAGAACAAATTTTCCTCTTCTAGTCCTGTCTTGGAAAGAAGAGAAACACTGAGTTAGATCCCTGATTTTGATTATTTAGCTAGATCTTTACTATTTTAATGATCTCTGCTATGTCTTTACTGAGCTTCTGTATCATTCTTTAAAAAGATATTCTGACATCTACCAGCAACATCACCCTGAATGGAACCCAATAACACAATTGCTTCAATGGTGCAAGAGTCCACATAAGCCCAAGGGACTGAACATCTAAGGTTGAAGACAGCTTTTATCAGCAGGTTGACATTTCCTTTCAGATAAATGATATGTTTTTATTCTTCACCAGTAGTTTTGGCAATAAGGACATTCTGCAAATACAGTGTTGGTTATGAAGAACTTGTAGATATGGAAAATACTGTAACTTATATTTTTTATTTACTCATGATGCCCAGCTACAGAGGGATTGGTTTCATTTGTTTAGTTTGGTTTTTACCATGGGTACATAGATCCACTATTGTAACACGGGTGGTTTTAACCTTGCCACTCTTGACAATTTAAGCTAGATAACTGCATTTTGGGGGGGATAGGAGACTATCCATGCACAGTAGGATCATTAACAGTGACATGGCTTTTACTTACTTCATTGCTGAAGTACTACCACCCAATCTCCACACTAGTTCTGACAAAATAGCTCTAGATGTTGCTCAATGTCCTGGAGGGAAACCCTTTCCCGGTAGGGAGCCACTGCCCTTTCACAATGTTTAAATGGATCCCAAGGTAACGTCTGGTGTGCCCTTTGCTGACTGTTCTCCATGGTGGTGGTTAGACTCTCCGCTGGCTCTACCCTTGGTTCAGTCTGCTCAACCTTTGTATCGGTTACATTACACACATATCCACAGGAAACAACTGGTGTCTCCACCAATACATTGTGCAATCACTAGAGAGCTAGGATTAGCCTGAGGGTATATCTGGACATTAGAGTGACTTTGATCTTTTGTTATCGATACGTATACCTGAAAGAAACCTAACTGAAACAATTAGGCAGCGTAAATGGATTTAAATTTAAATACTTAGACTCCTATTACACAATTTGGTCTAATAAACGTGATTCTTCAAAAAGTCAGTCATCCTTAAGGAGCATGGTCTATTATTCTCACAAGTTCTGTTCTGTGGGGAACCTTGGCTCAGAGGAGAAAGACATTGCCTGAATCTATGGGCCAAGGTATTTTAATTTTAAATCCTTGGGTCTGATTCTTAGATCCAAATGGTGAAACTACCTTAATGTTGATATTCTGTTTCTATACTTAAAGTTGAAATCATTCACTTTTAAACTGTAGCATTTTAAATTAAGAACATGCATATTTTCCAGATATTAAGATTTATTTTATATGTTTTGTTTTGGTTTTGGTTTTTTAAGACTGGGTTTCTCTGTGTAGCTTTGGAGCCTGTCCTAGAACTCACTCTGTAGACCAGGCTGGCCTTGAACTCACAGAAATCCACCTGCCTCTGTCGCCTAAGTGCTGGGATTAAAGGTGTGTGCCACCACTGCCCAGGATTTTAGGATTTATTTTGTGGTAAGACATGAATATCAAAATTTTCTGTTTCAAAGTACAAAATTCAAAGAGATCTTAGTACATCCAGAGTATGCCGGGCAGTGGTGGCACACACCTTTAATCCTAGCACTCAGGAGGCAGAGGCAGGCAGATCGCCGTGAGTTGGAGGCCAGCCTGGTCTACAAGAGCTAGTTCAAGGACATGCTCCAAAAAACTACAGAGAAACCCTGTCTCGAAAAACAAAACAAAAAACAGAGTATGTACCATCTCCACCATTGGGGAACTTCGTCTCCAGAAAGGGAGCCCTCTACCCTTTGAGCTTGCTCCTCCCCACACAACACTAATCTGGTATCTATCTCTGTGGATTTGTTTATTTTATAAGGATTTAACCACAAATACGCAGCTTTTTGTGACTGGAGTCTTTTGCTTAGCACAGAATTTTCAAGGCTCGTTTATCGTATAGTCCATACCATTACTTCTTCCCTTTAAAGGCTGGGTAGCATTCCAGTGTGCAAACATACATCACAAACCTTTAAATTTCAGGGGAGTCCAACTCGTTTATTCATTTAGACAGGGTCTCAATAAGTAGACCAGGCTAGTCTTGAACTGGCAGTGATCCTCCTGTCTCTGCCTCCTGTATATGCCACAATGCCTGGCTCCATTTTCTTTTTCATTCTCTTGCCTTAACCCTTTGTTTCCATAGTTAAGAAATTATTGTCAACTGTTAATTCAAGGAGATTTATGCCCACACACTCTTCTAAGTTGCATCTCTTCAGTGTATTTGAGTCAGTTTCTGTATATGGTATAAAATAAAGGTCCAACTTCACGCTGTTGCATATGGGAAATCCAGCCTTCTGCAACCTGTTTGTTAAATGGTGTTGGATACCTGTTGAAAGGGTGATTCTGAGGCTACAGTTCTTCCCTAGATGTTGTCATTCACTTCTCATTCATCTGCAGTGCTGTAGAAAGGCGGCACCTCCTCGCCCAAACCTTTCTTTAGAGAACCCATCCTCCTGACAGCTCCAGGAAAGGTAACCCCGAGACTCACAGCCATCGCTTTTGGATGTAGTGGATGACTGCATATAGATAAGAGTGACGTCAGAGTTCACTATGGGAATGTGTTTCCCACAAGAATCCATTGTGAATTAGATCAGGTCCCAAGAGTGGTACTGTGGGAGACAGATCACTTGGGAGCTGGGGTCCAGTGGAAGTTTCTGAGGTCACCGGGAGCATGACCCAAGTGTGGGACCCCTTTCTTAAGGGACCCATTGATGTATAGACAGATTTACAGACCCTCTCCCTCCCTCTCTTTTTTTCTGCTTCCTGACACAAGACCAATAGATTGTTCTTCCTCTACACATGTCCCACACTGACACTTACCATGAAGTCCTTGGGCAGAACTGACATGTGCCCTTTAAAAGTCAATGGTGAGAAGGTGCACTTCTTTCTCACTGTAAGTAGTGGGGACTATGTATGTACTGATAAAAGGCTAACAGATAATGGATACTGAGCTGTACCAATAGATGTATAGAAATAAGTTTAATGGGAGATGTTGGGATCAATGCTGCTATAGTGAACTTTGTATAGGGAACCAAGGTGGATTTAACACACCAACTTTGAGACACAGAGGGGTTGTGCTTATCAACTTCCCCGTCAGCTTCTGCGCTTCTTTTGTTTCCTCCTTCTCTGGAATTACTTTGGTAGATGTTTGCTCTTCTGTGAACAAGTTTTCTCTGATGGAGACAGACCTTGTATTTGTTAGGAATCTTGATTGAAAGAATTGAAATATAAGCCCAACTCAACTTACTTAAGCAAAAAAGAAAGAAAGAAAGAAAGGAAGGAAGGAAGGAAGGAAGGAAGGAAGGAAGAAAGAAAGAAAGAAAGAAAGAAAGAAAGAAAGAAAGAAAGAAAGAAAGAAGCAAACCAGAAGGTGCCTTGGCTAATCAACCAAAAGTCCAAGCTCCACTGAGGACCTAGAGTTGCTTCTCTCCAAATCTCAACCCCACCTCCTGGGCATTTGCTTAATTTTCATCCCTTAAAACCCATTCGGGGCTTAAGACCCAGGCAGGGGCTATAGGAGATCCCAGGTGTGTGCAGGTCACCTCTGCAGGACCCGGGTGTGTGCGAGTCACCTCTGCAGGTCCCAGGTGTGTGCGAGTCACCTCTGCAGGTCCCGGGTGCGTGCAGGTCACCTCTGCAGGTCCTGGGTATGTGTACCAGTCACTTTCTAGTCTGTTCTTTTTGGTCTCCTGGAATCTGCATGATGCTCTGTTTATATCCTGCAGAATTAGCAGTGGTGTCACTACTAGCTGGACAGTCATCTGTAATTAAGCCCTCTTTTGTTCCCCTTTCTTGGGAGTCTCTTGTCATCCTTCCTACTCCACCATGGACCAAGCGCAGGCTGAGGCAAATGTTCTACCCTAGCTACAGCCCAACCTTTACCCTTCCATATAAATTTTAGAACATAATTGTTGGCACAGAACAAAGCTTATTATAGTTTTTATCAAAATGACTCTGCTGCAATAAGAAGAGCAGACACTTTCCCAACATTGAGACTTCTGACATACCATAAATGATGAACCCTCTTGGCTTTATTTTTTAAATACATTCACAAAAGTTTGAAAGCTCTCTATCTGGACTTGTATATCTTCAGTAGATTTATCTCTAGGTACCAAATGGTTTTAATACTATTAAAAATGTTGTCTCTTTGGAATTGTGTGTTTTATTTGTGTTAGTGTGGGGGAGATGCATTTGATTTTTCATATTGCTTTGTCTTTTTGTTTGTTTTTGAGATAGGATATTAGTATGCATCTCTGGCTGGCCTGGGACTTGCTGTGTAAACCAGACTGCCCTTGAAACTCCCAGAGATCCACCTGCCTCTGCCTCCTAAGGGCTGGCATTAAAAGTTGGAGCCACCGCGCCTGGTCTATCCTTTGCACCGCCCACTGCCTCCTCCTCCACCCTTTCCTCTTCCTTCTTTTTAATGCACTCTTGCTCAGTTCTTTAGCTCTTATTTCTGTGTGGATTCTCTGGCTCTTAGACTGACCGTGTAGATTTCTCATCTATCATGAGTAGTGATGTCCTAGAGCATCCTTCGTCCTGTCCTGCTTCCCACCCTTGCCCTGTCACTTCTTTGCCATGTATTGGAAAGAACCCCTAAGACTGTCGAATACAAGAGTTTCTTTTACTGTTTTTATTCTTCTTGACTTCCAGGTGTATGGCGGGTTCAGAAATGGAAATCATTACAGAAGAAATGAGTGCTTGGAAGCTGACTGCTCTGTACTCCCAAGAGAAACTTCTTTAATATTTTTTTAAATCTGTATCTATTTTTTCTAGCCACTTGTATCAGTTTCCTGGTTTTGATTTTCCAGTCATACACGGCAGATGACAATGTGCACACTGACATGTCCAGGTCTCTCTGTGTCACTTTCAGCAGAGCCTTGCAGCTGTTGTCAATTCCCTGAGTGGCTCGGAAGGCATGGCATTTGCATATGCATGCGTGGCTCTTCTTCACACACATGACAACATACCCACTCCTCTGCTCCTTCCTTATTCACTGGCGCAAACAGAGACGCTCAAAATAGCCCTTCAATCCTATTACAGCTGTCACCCCAGATTTAAAGGAACATTTTTTTAACATTTATATATTCATTGTGTGTGTGAGAGAGCACTCACACGTGCTTGCTCTGACGCATGTGTGGAGGTTGGGTTATGACTTGCAGGAGTCAGTTCTTTCTTTCTCCTGTGCGAGTCCTGGGGACCAAACTCAAGTCGTATGGCTCAGAGATTTTTCTGGCACTGTCTGTCCTGATCCTCTTCCTGCTGCTTTCAAAGGCATGTTTGCTGACGCTCTGTGCTCTTAGCTGCCTTGCTCGGCACAGTAAGGGGATTCTCTCCTGCAAAGCAGTGGCAGTCATTCTTAAGATCTCAGCAACCTTGGAGACCAGCTTTGGCAATAGCAGCGAAAAGGCAGCTTTCATCAGCAGGCATCTGAAGCCAGGGGCCTAGCTGAGTTTTCTTCACTAATTCCTGATTTCAAAGAAGAGTGACTTTGCCTGTTTTCTTTGTTTGAGTGGCCAGCTTTCTGGAACATTTCTGCCAGGCTGCAACTTTGCTCCTAGTCTGGAGAGAGGACATTGTATAATAGTATAAACTTGCATAAGCTTTGCCTTACAGCAGCTACACCTGCTTTCTCAGAGTCACTCCTTAGCTTTAGTGGCCTTCGTTCCTGACCTGCAGGTGGCTAGTGGTGCTTCCTAGAGAAGGCATCACATCGTTGATGAATTTTGAGTTTTGTCCTCCATAATACCAAATCTGCTTTGCAAACACAAGAACCAAATGACAATGCTAATGAATACATAAACGAAATGTAAACAGATTTTGTTGGAGTTTGGTCATTGTGCTAAGTATCCAATCAGGGACATTATAGAAACCATAGAAATGTATGAGTTTGACAGTCATTATCATAAGACAGCTCTCTCTGTCTGTTGTAAAGAAAGGAAGTCCCTCTCTGTAGGCGGAGTTCTCCTGCCCCACGGCCACACTCAAATAATCATTCAGAGGTTTAAAATTAATTATAAATGCTCTCCCAATAGCTCAGGTTATTGCTAACTAGCTCCTACAACTTAACCCATTTTTATTAATCTATGTGCTGCCCCAAGGCTCATGACTTTTACCTCTATCTCATTTTGTATGTACTATTCGCTCTCTGGCTCGCTGGCTACTCCTCTGACTCTGCCCTTCCTCATCCTATCATTCTCAGCTTGGCTTTCCTACCTAACTTTATCCTGTTTAGCTATTGGCCAGTCAGTTTGTTTATTAAACCAATCATAGTGGCATATATTCACACAGTGTACAGAAGGATTATTCCACAGCAACTCTCAGTTTAGAATTGGCTTAGTAGACACGGACATAAACCTCAGATAAGTATAATTTAAATCTAAGTGTAATATAGTCTTATTTTCTCTCATCAAAAAGTCCGGGTGTCCACAAAGGACTCCTGTGTCCCCTGCCATGCTGCAGATATTCAGGCTTTTTATGTCATCTTCAGTGGAGGGGCAAAATCATGTCATCACATCAGCATTCCTACCAAAGGAAGAATGCACCATCTGCTTGCTTTAAAGTTACTTCCTCCAAGCTGCTTCCAGTATCTCTCTTTATACCCATTGGGCAGAACCAAATCAGATATGATTCTGGGAAATGTAGTTTTTACTCAGGGCAGCCATTTTCCTGACTCGAATTTGGGAGTTTTATTGCTAAGGTTGATAGGATAGCACAGGAGTTGGAGACATTTAGGAGTTAGATGTTTATTTGGATAGAATATGAGCGCACTGCTCGACAGAGCTCTGACTGACCAGCCGTAGCTTGATCTCTGACTCCATCATTGGTTATTCGTGTTGCTCTGAACCTTTCTTCCTATTTTCCTTTTCTCTAAAGAGGAGGACTCCATCCCACCTTTTCACTCTGGGATTTAGAAATTCTCGATCAGGTGCTCTGCCACCATGATTTTCTAGCCTCTCTAATGTCTAACATCACGGATACTTCTGCTTTGTGGCATCTAACACAACTGAAATGCTGCGTTATTTACATGGTGATTTGCTTTATTCTACCCCACCCTCACCTTGAGGCCTTGAAGTCCTGTGAATCAGGGACTTAGTTTTCTTCATTTCTTGAATCCCTGCATCAGAATAGTTAGGTTCGTACTAAGTCTTCCCCTACTCCACAGAAAAACACTATTTGATTAAACAAAAATAAAATTGTCTGTGTAGGAACAATCTTAAAGTTCAAAGAGACAAGCTTTGCTTCGAGGATCCTGGAGCTGACACGGCCTCAGCCTCCATGGGAGGAGGTTTAGAAGAATCCTCCACTGCTTCTCCACCTGCTCATTGCCTGCCATGCCTGCAATCTGCAGAGTTAGCATTTAAGGTTTAAGGGTAAAAGAAAAACAAAATAAAACAATGAACAACAGGATATAGAGGTTTAGGGATTGTCAAAAAAAGTCCCATGTTGTATGGAATCGACTTTTGAATAAAATACTTTCATTTTACAAGAGAGATTTTTGTTGAATAGCCTAGATTCAAATTTCTTCAATCCCTTAATTATCATGAGTGAAAATTTCACTTCAGAGTGAAAGTCTTCCTCGAATGCCCGGGGTTAGTCTCCTACTGTGGTAAGCAGCACACCTTAGTGTTTAACTCCCGTGGACAGTCAGTCTCGCCATGCCAGAAGGCCAATGGTCTACTGCCAACCTGTGCTGACCCAGTCCAGGGTGCAGAGCAGGCAGGAAGCCATGCGGAGTCTGCAGGACTCAGGTGACACAGCTCTTGGAAGGCCCTTTAAGCAAACAGGTGACACCCTGCTGGGCTTTGGTCACCCCGAGTCAAAAAATAATTCAAGCAGTTGTGCTTCTAGGTTGGCAGAAGATTTTATGCACAAATTTTCATCCTCGCTTTGAAAAAGAATAACTTTTAAAGTGTCAGTCACATATTGGGGTGTGAGGGAGAGTCACATTTGAGCTCAACAACTTTAAAAATAACTAAGGGAAAAATCGTTTTTTGCTACCTCTCTGTTTAAGCATTGGTGGTCAAAATCAACACAACATGGGGAGGCTGGGGAGAAGGAAGCTGACCTTTCAAATACTTCTTGTGATGTCTCAGAAGCTTCCAGAATGTCGAGATTTGGAGCTGTAAGTTGTTTTGAAAGCTGTGAATTTCAGTTTTCCTATAACACAAGGCATCGATGGACTGAGGAGGAGTTTCTACAATTGTCAAAACCATAGGACTTTCTGGCATTTCTTCAGGATTTTAACTTAATGATGCCTGTGTTATAAATCCTTTTTTAAAAATTTCTCCATGAAATAGGGAGTTCTCTTCCCAGCTTAGAGGGGCTTTTGTTTTTCCTGGCACCTGGCGCCTTCTCCTGGCACCTCACGGCTGTGTCCCATGCGGACTCCTCCTGTTTTTAAAACAGAGGAAAGTTCAGGAACCCTGGCTCTGAAAGTTGCGCTGAAAGAATGTGGAAGCAAAATGTACGGAGTGCTAAACTTGAATTTGAAATGAAGCCAGTCCTATTCCACACTGTTCCCAAAATACTTTGTCTTCTAGAGAAATTTAGTCATCAAAGACTAAACACAAATCAGGAGTTAAGGCTAAAATTTTACCCATTTAAAAATGCCACCTCCCAGTGTGTTTCAGCAGCTACCACTTCAGATGCAATTGGTGTTCTTTAAAATACACACTCATCTCTTCCGGTTATGAAAATGCCTTCGTAGCTATTCTTAGAAACTTTAAGGGACTTCTGAGCCAATGGGGACACTAGACTTTTCTGTCAGCTGGCTGTCAATCAGCACACATCCTGGCTACTTAGTGTTCAGTATGAAATAATGGAGAAGGAAGACAAGCAGTCAGTCGAGGGAGTTGGGCTTCAGTTGGGGTATTGGGGATGTGGAAAAGTCACTCTGAGGAAATGGCAGGATACGGGTAGTGCCATGGCTGCACTGATGCCACCAGTGGATAAAACTGCTTTCAGCTCAGATCTCAAACAGGAAGCAACACTTTCCATGACATCCATGCTAAATGGTCCCTTTTTTTGCTCTAAGTGACAGATGTCACTCAGCTCTAGTGGGAGCAAGAGAGCCAAGCACGATGGAACTTCATTCCCAGAAAGATAGGTAAAAAAGAGTAGCAGTATGTTTGGCAGGCAGAGATTATCAAGACAGCACTGTGTTCAGTCCTGCTTCATTAAGGGAACCGAAGAAGCCATGAGGATGGAAGCTGAGGTAGAAGAGGACTTGTGTGGAGCCCTCCCAGTACCACAGGCTGGAACAGCATGACGATGAAGGCTTCCCATGAGGGTGCAGGTCTCTGGTTACTGGTCAGTGTCACAAAAGAAATTCATACATTTCAGAAAAATTTATATCTAGAACATTTAGAAACGATCTTGGCAGCTGGCACCACTGCTACAGCCAAGTGTGTCCCTGGACTCCTATCGTTTATATTGGACTGGCTTTTGAGTTCATGGCAAAACAAGAACAGGAGAAACATACCGCTGAGATTACTCAAACCAAACGGAAGCCATGAGTCCACTGAGTCATGTGCTTGGCCAAAGGGGTGGGCAATTACAAGAAAAACAAATGGCGGCCATAAACTCCCCGAGCAATATGCACTCCCAGCCCAGTAAAATACAGCTATCCAGAGCCGCCCTCTACGTCGTGAGGGTGAGGGTGAGGGTGAGGGTGTAGCCTTGAGATCTCACGCCATCCCTTGCTAGAGCTGAAGGGCGCCAAAACCAAGAGAGATAAGCACTTGCCTTGCGGTTAGGAGCACCCTGGGAGGCCAGGCTGTCTCCAGGGTGGGGTGCTGTGGCGACCTGAGGAGCAGGGGCTAAGTGGGGGGAACGTTAGACTCAGGTTGAAAGGCTGTGTCTTCCTCTTCTATAACCTATAATAACCGCTTCCTATAAAAGACTGCATCTTTGTCCTCCTGGGCCTGAACGTTATTGTTTGTAAAATGAAAAAAAAATCTTCATATTTTCACCATTAAAACCTAAATAAGAGGTTGGGTGTGTGAGAATTTTGTGACTATACATAAATATAAGTGAGAATTTTAAAAATTAGGAGATGACCCCCCCCCAAAAAAATCAATGGCGTAGAACAGGACAAGCATCAGCTATTGGCCCCCATCATAGGAACCTTTGGCCCTGAGAGCCATGGCGTCTCTGCAGCGAGTATTTGACTCGCCTGTTCTAGCACCAAAGGAGCCACATGGATGGATGTCTCTATTAAACTCCACTGACAAATCCAGGGAGTGGGTGGGGTCTGACCAGGAGCCATTGTTTGTCCACTCTGAACTAAAGGCCCACTCAATTCTAGTCACTGGTTAGTGACCTGGTATGAGCTATTTTCCGTTCTAAGTTTGTCTATTACCATTGGACTCCCCCACGTCTCCCCAGTGAGATGACACATGGAAGAATGGGGGACCTTGTTAAAGAAGAGTTTTAATGAATAATATTTTGAATTATAAAATTATACAGTACATGAGATGAATTAACTGAATTATAAGTGTTATATGGGTAGAAAGAAGGCTACTCCATCATCTTAGTTACTGTGCTATTACTGGGACAAAACACCACGACCAAAGGAACTTACTTAAGAAAGCTTTTAATTTGGCTCTCACAGTTCATGAACCTCATGGCAGGGAGCATGGCAGCAGATAGGGAGAAATAGCATGGGAGCAAGAGCTGGGAGCTTACATCTCACCCACAGCATGAGGCGGAGAGATAACAAGGAATGGTGTGAGCTTTTGAAACCTCAAAGTCCACCCCAGTGACACACCTCCTCTAACGAGGCCACACCTCCTAACCCTTCCCAAATAGTTTCATCAAATAGAGACCAAGCACTCAAATACATGAGACTATGGGAGCTTCTCATTCAAACAACCACACATGGGTACCCGTTCATGTGTGCACATGTGTGAGCAGTTTGTACGTATGTGTGCACGTGTATAAGCCATCAACATTGGCTGTCTTTTATCCATAGCCACCCTATCTATCTATCTATCTATCTATCTATCTATCTATCTATCTGTCTGTCTGTCTGTCTATCAAACTATCTATCTCTATATTTATTTATTTAGACCCAGAGTCTCTAACTAAACCTAGAACTCACTGATGACAGACTAGCAGGCCAGTGAGCTCTGGGGACCTACCTGATTGGTATTATAGACATAAACCACTGTGCCAGGCACAGGGACCCACTGAACTATCTCCCCAACTCCTAAAATAAAGAAAGAGCCTTGAAGGTCTGGAGCTATAGATCAGTGGTAGAGTATTTGTTTAGCATGGTCAAGGTCCTGGGTTCAATATGGATACTAGAAAAATAACTTTCTGTCTTTCCTCTCTCTCTCTCTCTCTCTCTCTCTCTCTCTCTCTCTCTCTCTCTCTCTCTCTCTCTCTCTCTCTCTCTCTCTCTCATTGTTTCTTGCCTGTCCTGGAACTTGCTCTATAGACCAGGCTGACCTCAAACTCACAGAGATCCGCCTTTCTCTGCCTCTCAAGAGCTGGAATTAAAGACATGTACCACCACCGCCCAGTGGGGGAAAAAAAAAACAGTTTTTAAGCAGATGAGTTGGTAAATTCACACTGGCTTTCAAAACTTAAAAAACAAAACAAAACAAAAACCCAGCACTCAGGAAGGCATAGGGTCTACCCAGTCACATAGGTAATGGCAGTTGATGTTTGTCCTCTGCTCCCTGAGATACTCACGGAGCTCTGGACCCTTAGCTCTCAGGGCTCAGGGAAGAGTAAACAAATGCGGACAGCTTGAGTGTTAATGCCCTCTGACTCCGCAGCTCCCCCTTTCCTCCACAGTGCCTCTTTTCTCCTTACTTTCCAGGATCTATGTTTGCTGACTCTCTCTGAGAGATGCTTCTTGAGCATCTGCTAGAACCCCACACCCACACATACATCTCTTGCAAGAGGATCCCAGCAAACCAAAATAAGAGGAAATCCTGTGCCCAATCAAAGCCACAGTGAATCAAAAGAGGACCCAGGGAAGGGTGACCAACAAAGCCCATTTATCTGGAGTGATCTTGGTTTCATCCATGAAAGCTCTTGGAAACCACTCATTCCTGAGAAAACCAGAGAGTATTTGGTTATCATGATGGTTAATTCTGGGTGCCAACCTGACTGAACTAAGGAATACTCAGAGAACTAGTAAAGCATTATTTTGGGGGTATGGACTGTCACAAATCTGAGCGCACTTAGAAGGAAAGTGTGCCCTCTCTATGCATGGGTGCTGTTTCGGCAATGGGTGGGTGGAGTGCGCAGATAGCACAGAGAGGCAAGTTGGTGTTTTCCCTCTTCTAGCCGGGATCTACTCTTTTCCTTTTGCCTCTGTATATCAGAATTGCACCTCCAGTTTCCTTTATACTCCAGCAACCCCCGACCCTGTATTTTCAGACTTTTCAGTTTAGACTGAGCAACCCTGTGTCTCTGCCTTGCAGACAGCCTGACATGGGACTTTCCCCCTCTGTGATCATGTAAACAACTCTCCTAATGAGTTACCTTGCATCTATCTTTATCTACCTATCTACCTATCTATCTACCTATCTATCTATCTATCATCTATCTATCTACCTATCTATCTATCTATCTATCTATCTATCTATCTATCTATCTATCATCTATCTATCTATCTATCATCTATCTATCTATCATCTATCTATCTATCTATCTATCTATCTATCTTTCATATACCTATCCTTCTATCTTCTCTCTCTACACTATTGTGGTAGTTTGAATGAGAATGGCCTCCCTTGGCTCATATGTTTAAATACTTGGTCTCTAGTTGGGGGAACTATTTGGGAAGAATTAGGAAGTATGGCTTTATTGGAGGAAGTGTGCCATTTGGGAGTGGGCTTGAGGTTTCAAAAGATTTGTATGCTCCCTGTCTCCTGTTTGTGACTCAAGATGTGGGCTCTCAGAATTTCCTGGTGCCACGTTTTTGCACTGGTATCATAACTCTAACCCTCTGAAACATAAGTCCAAATTAAGAGCTTTCTCTTATAGTTGCCTTGACCACAGTGTCCTTAGCCACAGCAGTGGAAGAGTGGCTAAGACAGCTCTATTCTCCAGATTTGTCTCTTACAGTCACCCTGTGGGTCAGCTATGCAGTGCTGTCCTCTTTACTTTTCCTCTTAATACTATGCTGCTCCAAGGGGCTACCAACTACTTCAAGAAGTAGGGTCTCTTCTTTGCCTTGAGTGTGAAGCCTGGTGAGTACACGCAGTGTAGGAAAAGGTGCTGTGGCTCAGGCCATATGCTGTCTGTTGTCATATGCTGTCTGCTGTCATATGTTATATGCTGTCATATGTTATATGCTGTCACATGTTATATGCTGTCATATGTTATATGCTGTCATATGCTGTCTGTTGTCTCTTGCCATATGCTGTCTATTGTCGTCTGTTGTCATATGTTGTCTGTTGTCATATGCTGTCTGTTGTCTGTTGTCATATGCTGTCTGTTGTCGTATGTTGTCTGTTGTCATATGTCGTCTGTTGTCATATGTTGTCTGTTGTCATACTTTCTCTTTGAGCCCTGAGCACATGCACAAGTCAACAGTGCTGAGACTGCTAAGCTGAGGTGCCACATGTGGCCACTCCTCTCTTTGGCCCCAGCTGGGCCCAGCTTTCCTTTCACCCCACAGTACCAAACATGAATGAAGGCTTTAAATGCCATGGAGCAGCTCATACACCTGAAGAACCCTGCCACTGAGATGCGCAAGCAATTCCAGCTGGGGTGAACTGTGAGAATCACTCAGCCAAATATATTATTAGAATCTGTGATGAAATGTTCGTGTAAGCTGCCTGAGGTAGTTGGTTATGGCAAGAGGTAATTGAGGCAAACATTACATTTAGCCTAAATAAAGCACTCTTAGCTGTTCTGTCGGCCATTATAAGCAGCAAGCTATCTCCCAACAGGCGTTCTGCCGGTTCTGAACACCCCTCAGCCTTTCTGCATGGGCGAAGGGTCAGGGGAGCTGAGACACAGCGTTTATCTCCACCCACCTTCCTCTGACACCTTGCTGTGCCATGTTGTCATGGGCTTCATGGGCTTCTAGATATTCCCAGCGTGCACACCAGTCTTTGACTGCCTTTTCTTCTTTTCCACAATGCCAGGCTGCAGGCCTCGGGCCACCATGTCCACAAGGTGTGCTCTCATGCATCATCACCTTCACCTAGAGCAGTGAACAGTTGACTGCCTCTTCCCACTTTGGCTCTATAACTGAAAACCTGATGGGTGAAACCACAGGCTCCTCAGGGCAAAGCTGTGCCTCAGTGTCCTCGGGCACTTTGGGTGGATGATACATTCTCACCACCATGGCGGTACTCGGTGTCTTTCCTTTTGCGACCGCACCTTCTGATCCTTGTACTTCAGCTCTTTCGGGGTCTCTAGGAAGGACAGTTCTTCAGAGGGGTTAGCGCCCGTGTTAGCAGGGAATTGAGAATAGAAAGTGGGTAAGGGGTTCTGGGCCATTGTGGAGTTTCACAGCGCTCACGTCTCTCTGAATTTGCTTTCAGGTCTTCTCCCGCTGCTAAGCCTTCACAACTTCTTGTCTTGTGAGAAGGAAAAGGGAGGCGCCGGCGTTTCTTTGCCAGGTGTTGGGATGGCAGGAGGAAAATGCCAGAGAGGAGGTGCCCGGAGTCAGATATTGGGAGAAAAATCCCCAGAGGCCATGAAGAGGCAAGAAGCAGAAAATGAGGGCGATGCAGATGTGGCCAGTTCAGGACAAAGACTAAAGTCCCCAACCTCCCAGTCAACTCTCTAGACACATCCTGTTCTGAAAGTCATTATCTTCACATGTTCATCTCCCTGCCTTCTTCAAAGTCTGCTGAAAATACACAGAACCACCAGAGGAAATAACCCTGGCAGTGTGGAAAGAGAGGCTAACATCACCCTCAGAGGTGTTAGTGAATGTCTGGATGGTGACAGTGAAGGCCAACACCGACAGGTAAACAGATGGAGGAGCCCACCAAGGCTGGAATGGAAGCTGCCCCTCAGCCTGAGCCTCAGGAATGCTGGACTCCAGGAGTCCCTGGGAAGGGAACAATAGCATCCCGGAATGGTGAGCTGTAGAAGTGCTTGGTGGAAGACTACCTTCTCCAAAGCCGTGTCTCCCACAGACTTCCCACGCATAGATGCTCCCCTAGCCTAGTTTTGAGTGCTGCGCTGACTCCCATGAACCTCCCACTCGTAGACGCGGCCCTTGCCTAGCCTTGAGTGCCAGATGGCTGTCCTCAGTGGAGGGCTGGAGCCCCAAGGTAATTCTGTCTGATTCTTCAGAAAGGGTAGGCAGGATGGCTGCCTAGTATTCTCACATCCTGTTGTAAAACTTTTTTCTGGAGAAACATGAATAAATGCCTGTTTACTGCAGATAGAGCAGCAACAACCCAAAGGAAGAACTCCACCCAGGTCTGGCCCGGTTCCCCAGTGAATTTATTGAGGTTACTTTTTTTGGGGTAACTCAGGTGGATGTATTGTTGAAAAGCTCACCCCAGCATAGCCAAAAGCTGCATCCCCGGAATTGCCTGTCCCAACTTTCAGGCAGCTCTACCCAAAGAGTCCTCCCAATGGTTCACAGCATATACAGCTACCTGGCAGGTCTAGGGAGACACGGTTCTCAGAGGCTTCCCGACTCCCATGAGCCTCCCACCTCCCGCCTGGGGGAAATGTATCCACCTAGAGGAAACAGCTCCGTGGTGCATCTGGCAGCATGGCCACCGGCAGTACCTGTGTCTCGCACCTGACAGCAGCAATGTGCAGGCATGTCCAGAGAAAGGTCTCCTCGATGGAAAAGCACCCCCAGGGCTGAAGACGAAATGGCAGCCATGGCCCCAGCCTGCCCACCGCTTTCTGTGTTAGGATGAACAAACAGCTACGGCTCCCAGGTTTGCAAGAAGCTCTGTTCTCAAAAAAGGGATGCAAGGAAAAGGAGAGAAAACTTACGGTAGAAGAGAACTTTGGAAGATAGCATATTTTTTAATCACTGCGGGGACATTTGCAAAAGAAAAGGCAATTGGGAATGAGAATGAGTTCTTTGAAATTAAAAATGTTGGATAGACATCAGAGTGAATAATGGTGGTAGTAGAATAGAATTTATGGATAAGGTAAAAGTTTGTGAGTTCGCATAGTATTCAAAGAGACAGGAGGTGCTCACTTGGCAGCACACATACTAAAATTGGGACGATATAGAGATTAGCATGGCCCCTGCGCAAAGATGGCATGCAAATTCGTGAAGCGTTCCATATTGTTTTTACATTTTTCTAAGAGTATATGTTATGGAATATTTGTCTGACTGTACAAAGGTTGTTACATTTGTCTAATTATGTAAAGATGTGTTGCTGTTTTGCCTTGCCTGCCCAAGGCTCTTGACTGATCTAAAAAGCGAAGGAGGAGGTATAGGCAGGACTTTCAGCAGGGAGAGTAAGTAGGAGGAGGAATTTAGACTCAAGGAGGAAAGAATAGAGATGCCAGGGAGACACCAGAGACCAGCCAGCCAGACATGGAGGAAGCAGGAAAGTAGCACATACAGGATGAACGAAAGGTAAAAACCCCGAGGCAAAACATAGATGAAGAGAAACAAGATGTAGAAAACTAGTGGGGCCAAAGCTAAGGCCGAGCATTCAGTCTCTGTGTCTTTATTTAGGAGAAGGTTGGGGCCCAAAGAACACTCTAGTAGAAGAGCATATACCTAAGAATATTTGGGTAGCACAAACTGGCCCTCAAGAGGAAGAAAGGATAGAATTGTGTGGGGAGGAAAGTGTGGACATAGAAAGCCTGGGGAGGGTGAAAGTGACCAAAGCACACTGTAAATTAAAAGTAGAAGATAAATAGGCAGGGAGATTGATAGATATGGAGGCAGAAAGAGAGATTCTTCCTAACAGGAAAACAACGAATAGCTACAGAAGGAATGGTGGAATTGGAAAATCTCTGTTTTGCAGGCACCGTGGGATTAATTCAGGCAAGGGCCATTTAAGGATGCAGAAATGTGTTTGTAAAAATTTGATTCTAAGCATCACCAATGAATTGCTTAGAACTACTGTGATTGTTAACTTGACTGTGACAGTTAATATTATCAACTTGATGTGACCTAAAATCACATAAGAGACAATTCTCTGACATGACTGTGAGGGAATCTCTGGACAGTTAACTGAGCAGGGAAGACTTGCCCATTAGGAGTGGTACCATCCCAGAGGCTGGGTCTTAGATTGGTTAAGAAGGTAAAAACCAGCAGAACACAAACATTCACATCCCTCTGGGGGTGCAATGCAGCCAGCTGCGTCTGAAAGGCTAGAACAGGCCCAAACATGGTGCTAGCAGGGCAGGGCGTGTCCTTCCCCTTCCCCTCCCCCTTGCTAAACCACTAGATTGAAAGGTTCCTTCCATTGTTTGGCCTCTATCTATCTATCTATCTATCTATCTATCTATCTATCTATCTATCTATCTATCTATCTAATTTTTCTTTCTTAATAAGAAAACAATCTTTTTTTTCATTTTACATACCAATCCCAGTTCCCTTTCCCTCCCCTCATCCCATTCCTTCCACCTATCCCCCCACTGCACCCCTCTTTGTCCAGCTGGACATTAGCTCAGGTAGACTGTTTCAGTGGGTGCCCCCATCATGGTCTTGACCTCTTTGCTCATATTCTCACTCCTCCCATTCTTCAACTAGACTTTGGGAGCTCAGCCCAGTGCTCCACTGCAGGTCTCTGCCTCTGTTTCCATCAGTTGCTGGATGAAGGTTCTATGATGACATTTAAGATATTCATCAATCTGACTACAGAGCAAGGCCAATTTAGGCACCCTCTCCTCTACTGCGTAGGGTCTTAGCTGGGGTCATCCTTGTGGAGTCCTGGGAATTTCTGTAGTGTCAGGTTTCTTGCTAACCCTATAATGAGTCCCTCAATCAAAATATCTCTTTCCTTGTTCTCATCTCTCTCCTTCCTCCATCTCGACTATCCTGTTCCCTCAAGTTCTTTCCTCCCTCCTCTTTTTCCTTCCTCTTCCCCTTCCACCCTTCCTTCTTCCCCCACCCCCCTCCTCTTTTTCCTTCCTCTTCCCCTTCCACCCTTCCTTCTTCCCCCACCCCTATGCTCCCAATTTTGTCAGGCGATCTTGTCTATTTCTGCTTTCCAGATGGATCTATATATGTTTTTCTTAGGGTTCACCTTGTTTCTTAGCTTCTCTAGGATCCAGAACTATAGGCTCAATGCCCTGTGCTTTATAGCTAGTATCCACTTATGAGTGAGTACATGCCATGTTCATCTTTCTGGATCTGGGTTACTTCACTGGGGATGGTTTTTTTCTAGTTACATCCATTTGCAGGCAAATTAGATGTCATTGTTTTTTACCACTGAGTAAATGTGCCACATTTTCTTTATCCATTGTTTGGTTGAGGGGCATCTAGATTGTTTCGAGTTTCTGGCTATTACAAATAATGCTGCTATGAGCATAGCTAAATGTCCTTATAGTGTATTTGGCCACTTTCATACGTCTGACTCATTCCTGAGTTTGATCACCAACGTTCAACTATCAAAATATCAAGGTTCACCGATGAAAGTTCAGCCTAACACAGACCTCCCATTTCCCCCTTAAAATCACTCCTGCAAAACTATCTGCTGCTGTTTCTGCCTGATTCAGATTTAGCCACCATTCTCTTTGCCTTACTTAATAAATGATCTCTTTGCACTGGAGCTGGTGTTTGGATGTGGTCTGTGGGTCTCTCCAGCCTCAGGCTCCTGCCCCCAGACTTTCCTTGTTGTAGTGGACTGTGCCCTGCAACTGGGGGTCAAAGTTCCCGTTTCCGTTGCTTTTGTCAGGATATTTTAATATTACAGTGAGACAAATAACAAATATGTTCACCAGGGAAACTCAGCTGATAGGCACCTTGATCAGGGGTAAAAATCAACATTGTTAAATTTCAAACCTGAGACAAAGGGCTGAGGTATCAATTGAAGGTATCAAAATGGACCTGGCTCCAGGTTCTCCCAGCATCCCTCAATCCCTAGCTGTTACAGGGTATGACTGCCATACGCACCCCCCTTCTACCCTGAACTCTCCAGTCAGAGGTTTTTTCCTATATAATCCAGATATTTTGGTTACCTACCCTTTTGTACCATTGGCCTTCTGGCTGTTGCATCTAGTTCCCCTCTCTCCCCTCTGCTTCCCTTTCCCCCTCTCTCCACATGGTTCAGCTCAGTCTGGTCATGTCCACTCTGGACTCTCCCAGATGTCCCTGCCTCTGACTATGCTCTCCCATGCGTCTATAACAAACTTTCTCCTCCGCCACACCTAGGGGCAGTTTGGCGTTTTCTTTCCTTTTTCTTTTTTTCACCCCAAAGGAGGCACCAGACACACCCACAGTGTAGGCACCAGACACACCCACAGTGTAGGCACCAGACACACCCACAGTGTAGGCACCAGACACACCCACAGTGTAGGCACTTGCTGAATGGATGCCTTGTGCTTACAAACCTTCCATCGGGACAAAAGACAACAAAAGGCTGAGAATTGCATTAGGCTAGGTAAGTTAGAGAAGACCAGAGATCCACAGAAACAAGGACTAGAGATGTGGCTAGGTAGCAAAGCACTTGCCTAACATGTACAAAGTCCTGGGTTAGATGCCCAGTGCCGAAAGAATAGAAAGAATAAAGAGTGCCAGAACTACTTGCAAAGCATCTTCCTGGATTGACTGTCAGAGAAGAAAAGTGAGCTGCGCAAGGTGTTATTGAGATAAGTGGCAAAATTTGATTGAACCTGTAGATTAAGTGGTAGTATATAAATTTAAATGTCTCTGTTATTTGATAAATTTAAGAATTTGATTTTGAAGTATTATAGTAAAGGAAAGCACTCCATATTTGCAAATTACAAAAGTCCGGAGACAGAGAAAGAAAGCAAATGAGACAAACAAAGAAAAGAAAAAGAAAATTAAGCTGGTAACTGAGTTGGTAAATTTGGGCTGAGAATGTAAACCTAATAAATATACTATTCTGGCCACTTTTGCAGATTTCAAATAGTTGAAGTAAAAGAAACACAAAGGTGAGCAGAACTATTAGGACGTAGTGTTTGATGTAAAGGAGATTCCTCACCATGGCACATATTATAATAACAAAGTATTGGCAACTCGCTACATACATCTTGCCTCAGTCTCTCTGGACACAGACTGATCAAGATGCCAGTAGGATAGATTTTATCTTCTTGTTCCCCTCTTGTGACATCACAGTTGGATTGGATTGGACCTTGCTGTCATGCAGTCATTGAACTTGACCACCTCAGTAAACATCCTACTTCCAAATACAGCTACATTCTTGGTTGTTCAAAGGGACTTGGGGTTCAATTAGCACGTAGTCCTCTGCTATAGGAGAATGACTAAATAGATTATGAGATAGACAATGGAGTATCACATAACTATAAAGGAAAGTTCAAAAAAACCCTACAATCGGCACGAGTCTTTTTTCATATGTATTCCTGTCTCTCCTACATATTTTATATGTACATATATACCATGCTCATAATAAATGATTGTGATTTGAATATGACAGTCCCCCACAGGCTCATGTGTCTGAACACTTGGTTCCCAGCTGATGGCACTCTGGAAAAGCTGTGAAACCCTCCGGAGGTAGAGCCTCTCCAGAGGGCCACTGAGTTGGGCCTTGAGGCATTATAGTTCGGCCTTGTTTCCTGTTCACATCTTGCTGAGTGTAGATGCATTGTGACCACCTAGCCTCCCACACCTTCCACCATGCCTTCCTGGATGCTGCTGGGTCCCCTGCTGGGATGGGCTGTACCCCTCAGGAACTGTAAAACAAAATAACCCTTTTCCCTCTGCAGCTGCTCTTGTCAGCATATTTTATTGCAGCAACAAGGAAGTAACTAGGGCATGGACATATATTCCACATGCATCCGAGCACTGTGGATGTGAAGCTTACTCTCTGAGAGTGGTCTCTGGAGCAACAGTTACTACTGAACACAGAGCACAGTCATGAACCAGTTTGTCTTACTACAGCAAACCAAGCTGAACTGTGATCTTCTGAACACTTCGCTCTAGTTAACCACAGGGTCACTGATCTAACGACAGCTCTAATTAGTTCCTGCTGCCTCAAAATTAAACTTACAGTTTCTGGAAATGTCTTGAGCATTCTACTTGACAGTTAATAGTTTCAGGATTTAAGAGTGCCTGGGTTTGCAGATTTCTACTCTGACTTACTTACGCAAATTGAAGTTTATTTTTCTCTGTAAATTGACATATCAGTGGCTCCAGCTGATGTTGATTGACAGACTCCTCTCAGCCATTCTCACGTTCCTGATGTGTAGTTTTGTTGTTTTTTGATCCCTCTATCCATGCTGTAGCTCTGGGTATCAAGTACACATTTATACACACAGACACACACACATAAACACATGCATGGTCACATATAGACACATACACAAATATATATACACATACATAAATGTATAGAGATACACATATACAAAACACAGACACACACACATATATGTGTGTGTGTGTATACAGACCCACACTGATGCATATATAGTCACACACGTACACACACACACACATATATATATATGCCTTCAAACATATATGTATAATTTTTTTAGTAAAGAAAATAGCTTTGGGAGTGGGGGGACTAAGTTTCTTTCTTTTCCTACTGACCGTGAACACGTGAAGGGCATGGCCTCCGGGGCACCGCCGACTCTTCACGCCTAGCACACAGACTGGAGCATCAAGATTACTGGGGAAATCCACTTGAATTCGGTGTTGGAGTAGCTAACACAGGGGTGGAGGCTTCATCCCAAAGACCCTGATAGCTATTTAGCACCGGTCACATTTTCTAGAGAGACAGAGGCATCTCCAGAATGGAGCAGATATTTGCTGTATGACAAAACATTTTCTGGGGAGACGCAACACAAACATCTGCTCACCCCAGACAGGGGTTCCACGGCAGACCAAAGCATAGACACCATTGTAAGTCTTACGGCTGTATCTATACTTGGTCTGCTGTGACAGGCGCTAGCTAAACATCTATCTGGGTCTGCCCATCCCTGTGCAGTCCCCTGGAATCTCTCTTGAGGAGAAAGCAAACATGAGCACTGTTGTTTCTGGGTCCAGGAAGATGAAAGTCTGGAAAGTATATATGTGTGTGTGTGTGTGTGTGTGTGTGTGTGTGTGTGTGTGTGTGTGTTAGTCAGGGTTCTCTACGGGAAAAGAACTTGTGGGATGAATCTATATATGTATGTAGAGAAGGGATTTATTAGATGGCCTTAGGCTGTGGTTCAGGTAGTCCAGCAATGGCTGTCTACCAACAGAAAGCCCAAGAGTCTAGTAATTGTGCAGTCCATGAGGCTGGATGTCTCAGCTGGTCTTCAGTGTACACTGGAATCCTGGAGGATCAGGTGCTCTGCCAGGAAGGAATGGACTTGCCAGGGAGAGCAAGCAGGGAAAGACAAAGGCTCCACATCTTTGGATAGGCTTCCAGTAGATTTGGCCCAGATTAAAGGTGAATCTTCCTGCCTCAGAAATACGGATTGGATATGGTTCTTCCCACTTCAAATGATTTAATTAAGAAAAAAAATTTCCTCGCAGTTGTGCCCGGTCATTTAGGTTTTAGTTAATTCCAGATGTGGCTGGGCTGACATCAAGAATGGTATCACAGTACATAAGTTATATTCTAGTGCCTTAGAGAAAGGCAAGCCTGCCCATTTCATGTCACAAGATCTGCTCAGTGCCTGCCTTGGGCCTAGCCTGGGCACAGCTAGAGCAGACAGGGAAACTGAGTCTGTCAGAAGTCAGTTGGGAGAGAGAGGAAGGCATGTTGCATGTTCCCGGGGCCACTAGTCCTGAGACTCACAGTCTATTGCAGCTCTCGCTTGAGATTAACCATGAGTTTTAGCGCTTCTATTTATAACTGAATTTAAAAATGATTACTAGCAGAATTGACTTCCACTCTGACTCTGATGTAATTCTGAAGAGCTAGTTGAAACACAATGCAGTCCCTGCCCAGAGTGCGTGAAAATAGCCCAAAGTGGCTGTCAAGGCATAAACAACCCAGGAGGGAGGCACTGCTGCGGCTCTGCCGAGCAGATGGTGCAGTGACGTCAGCGTCTCCAAATTACCTGCAGCCAAAGCAGATGGAAAAATTAACGTGGAAGCCAGGCCTGATGGCAGGCAGCAGCCGCAGAGAATCGAGGAGGACAGCAAAATGCTGACTTTGGTTGCCTCGTCCTAGGAGTTGCTAGGGACTGGTCCCTTTGTGCGGATTCCTTTAATGAATGACAAGCTATGATTCCTGCCACCAATAAAGGCTGGAGGAGGTGGCATTTGTCATGTCCCTGCTGCTAAAAACGTATGTGGATTCTAAATAGAAACGACTGGGGGAGATGGCTCAGTGTCCATGATACAAGCTGGAGGACTTTGTTCAGATTCCTGGCACCACGCAAATGCTAGCTTTGGCAGCTATGTCTGTAACCAGAGCTGGCTAACCCCAGAAACCCTTTGGCCAGCCAGTCTTGCTGAATTGATGAGCTTCACGTTAAGTGAGAGACCCTGATTTTAGGAAAACTAGTGGAGAGCGATTGAGGAAAATACAGGAAGTCCACGCGTGAAAAAAGGAAAAAAGGAAAGGAGAAAGGGCCGGAGTAGGAATGTAGAAGCTTCCCTGTGGTGGTGCACACATTAATCCCAGCACTCAGAAAGCAGAGGCAGGTGGATCTCTGTGAGTTCAGGGTCAGCCTAGTCTACAGAGCAAGTACCAGGAGAGTCAGGGCTGTTACACAGGAAAACCTTGCCCCCCCCCCAAAAAAAGCCTTATCCTGACAGCTGCTGGCCTTTTAACCCCACCGCCCCCCCCCACAGGCCCTCTTGTTAGTTTTCTGCTACAGCCAACCTGGATTGTCTAGACTACAGAATCTTAAATCCTGGGGCCAGAACCACAGATCTGTGCACACACAGATGAAGTCGGTCTCCAGAGGTTCCTTCCTTACCGTGGGCAGACAGGTCTCTCTGAAGCCACACCACGGAGTTCCCAACACACAACAAACTAGAAGGAAAACCAGAAGGAAGCACTTCAAAACAAAATCCCAGTTAGTGCTCTCTACCATGTATTTGATTTCCTGACGGCAGAAGGGACACAGCGTGCAGCTCTGCCTGGCCTTGCCTTTCTCCCCATTCCCTCTGCCTTGCTAAAAATAAGATTCCATTAGATTAAATTCTTAAAAACCAACCCCCCAGGTCCAGTCCCTTATTTGGCCAGTCTCTCCTCCTGAGGCTGACCACCAAGGTCCAGGTATCAAAGTAAGCCCCTTTGGTTCACCAAAATCACATGCACAACAAAAATTAAACATCTCATCCTAACACAGGGTTCCCCTTGTACCTTTATAAACTGCCATTTGTCTATGGGCCACATCTGTCTCCTCCCTCTCCTTGCCCCCTTTCCCTGGGTCCCTTCCCCTTCTCCCTCACCCTCTATCTCCTGTCTTTGTCTCTTACTCCCTGACCTCTGTCCCTCGGGCAAACACATCTCCTTCCTGCTGTGCTTGTCTGAGAACTTGGTCTTGGGGTCCTGAGTTGATACTTTTTCTTTTAACAGCATTGCCTGGGACATGGCTGTTCTGGTGTAAGATCCAGAAAAATGATCCTGAGACAAGAATGTAAGTACAGGAAATCTGACTGGGGGCTGTGGGGGTGGGTGTCTCTGGAAGTGGCAATGGGGAGGAAGAAACAAGGCAGGAAGGGAAAACACACCTCTAAGTCAGCAACCAAGTGAGGAACCAAGAGCTTGGAGTCCTCCACGCCCATGCCCATCTGTCATCGATGGCAGCTGCTGCCAGGGACACTGGCTTCTTTCTACTTTTGGATTTTCCAGGACAAGAAAAAGCCTTCCAGGGGAGTGTGGCTGATGCTTGCCAGGGAATGCCCAGACCAGTGATGATGAAGAGCGTGCTAATCTACTTTATGTCTCTATGATACCCAGGGCTGGGTGCTTTATAAATTAAAGAAGTTTGTTCGGTTCATATTTAGAGTCTGAATTCCAAGATTAAGTGGCCCTCCCTTTTTGGCTTGTGACAAGCTGTACCCCACCCCCAAGCCCCACTCCATATGACAATATAACAGAAAAACAGGAAGGGAAGCTCCCACCTGCAGAAATGACAGCACATGGGCAGACCTTACAGTAGAATTCATTCTAGCAAGATCTCCCACCAAAAAATTAGCCTCTGCTTTCTGAGGGTGGTGGTCCTGTGACCATCTCACCTCTGCCATAGTGGGCACCAGGTTCCAGCACACGAACACACTCAACTGTCTCAGACCCATACTGGGACACGAGCAGAGACAGGCAGCTTTTACTGCAGTAAGCTTTGGGTTGGGATCGCCCTTCTGTGGGCTTGCTACATGGCCTCAGACAAGTAAATTTCACTTCATTCTCTAACCCATAACTCCCTTGACACCACTAGATATAAGCTTTGGCTTACAGTTTCAAAGACGTCAGTCCACAGTGAGAGGCAGTTGTCAGGCAGTAACAAAGGAATATAAGAAGAGGCCAAGGTAAGACACAAAATCAAAGACATACTCTGTGGTTCCCCAAGGTCTCCAGGCAGGCCTACCCCCCTTTCACCAGCCGTCATCCCCCCCGAAGTCCCCCCCCCCCGCCCCGCAAGGACCTGCTCACCTGTGCTTCACTGGCCTGCTGGCCTGATCTCAAGCCATTGAAATGAAGATTAACCAACCCAGTGTAAGGAATGTGGGATTTAGAATTACACCAGATGCTGCAACATGTAAGGACTTCGGACTCAGGACAGCTTCCTGATTTCACAAAGGCATCTTAAAGAGGAGGGAATGTTTATTCTGAGAGTGTGTGTGTGTGTGTGTGTGTGCTGTACATGTGTGTGTGTGAAGTGTGTACAGCCCTGGATTCGAGAGCAGCTGGAACAGACCTGCACCTGGCATTGCTCGATGTGCACCGTTCTCTCCAGCACCTTGGACTGACTTCCCAGGATTATTCATAGAATACAGATCTAGAAGGGAGACTGAATCATCGCCTTCTCCTTCCAGAGTGTTTCTATGCCATTTGGATAAATTAGCAGTGGCTATCCACAGTGTTGCCCACTGTGCTGTGTTCAGGAAGACCATGAAGACAGAGTAATGGTAAAAAGTAAACCGCCGAGGATCCCGAGTGGCTGTAGCAGGCAGTGGGCCCTGAGACCACGCCGCAGGTCCCCGAGCTGGGGCAGGCAGCAGGCCCCAGAGCAGCCAGTCCCGGGCAGGGACGGTGCACGAGACCACTCCACAGGTCTTCAAAGGTGGCTAGTCCCAGGCAGGGAACCAAGCGACTGACGAGAGACAGAAAAGGAAGAAACTCAGGCAGCTAGCAGGAAGGGAGATCGGTTTGCCTCAGCGGACAGGGGAGGTAGTAGGCTGGGCTTGTCTCTTAAAGAGACAGGACAGATCATTACAGATCAGGTGCCTCAGGCCAAGCACATGGCTGATTTCAATGTCTATAGAATGCATACTGACTTGCTAGAGAAGTCAGTAAGAAGGTAGGATTCTGATCCTGAAGCTAGTATCACAAAGATAAATCACACACACTCACTCACACACAACAATAACAAAAACAACAACCTCATGTATTCATTTTCTCGTAATAATAACATATACTCATTATAGGATCATTATAGGAATATTTAAGGACACAAATTAAAAAACAGGCAGGGCAGTGGTGGTGTATACCTTTAATCCCAGCACTTAAGAGGCAGAAGCAGGAGGATCTCTGAGAGTTCAAGGCCAGCCTAGTCTACAGAATGAGATCCAGGAAAGGCTCCAAAGCTACACAGAGAAACTTTGTCTCAAAAAAAAAAAAAAAGGGGAATTATAAGATACATCAGAAAATAAAGTTGGGGGGGGGGGCTGGAGAGAAGGCTCAGTGGGTGAAAGCACTTGTTATTCTTGTGGAGGACCAGGGTTCAATTTCCAGCACTCACATGGTGGCTCACAACCATCTGTAATTCTAGTTCAAGGGGATGCAGTGACCTGACCTCTTTAGGCATGAGGTTTGCATGTGGTACAGGTATATGCATTCATGAAAAGCATTCATATACATAAAATAAATTAAGGAAGTCTTTTAAAAACGAAATGAGGAGAAGGAGAAAGCTGGTCTCTGGAATTGACCCAGAGTCTCGAGAATGACAACGAGAAAACCTGGGAGGAGGAAAGGAGTTAGAAACAGGAGTCAGCCAAGTGTGGAAATGCTGCCATTGCTCAGAGCTGGGTACAGCCCAGTGTGGGCACTTTCTCTTCGTGTGTGCAGGGTGGGAGGGGAATGAAGCCTCCCTCCCGAGCAGATCCAATCAGACCCTTTCAAGGCAAACATCAGCAGGAGCTTTCATACATTAGAGACTGATTCTAAAATTCATCTGGAAGCAGAACAAAATTCATGGAGGCATTTCTGAAAGAACAAAAAGAGGAGACTTGCTTACAGCTCATTATGTAATTCACAGTTGCCTCTCAATGAATTACAAACCTCTGCGCATCCCATGCGTTCCTCCTTGCTGGGATGAAGCACTTGACAAAAGCAACTAAGGATGGACATCTTTCCTCTGGCTCACAGTTCCAGAGGGAGGCCCATCTTGGGGAAGTCATAAAACAGTGGTCACATGTTTCCGTGGTCCAGAAGCAGACAGAGGTGAAGGCTAGCACTCTAATCTTCCTATTCAGTCTGACGCCCAGCCCAGGGCAGCATCCATCCCGGTGGCCCACTTTTCCGCAGTCACAGGAACACGAGCTGTGCTCCCCATGTGCTCCTAAATTCTGTCAAGCTGACAGTCCGCGTTGGCCAGCACAAGCTGCTTTTTGTCGCCTTGATACCCAAACACAGCACTTTGAACCGTAGTGTTCTATTCTTGGCCCTCACGTCTCATGCCATCTCATACTACAGAGCACATTTGGCCTTCTCTTCTTTTGCACTGTGTTTGTTATTTGTTGAGTGTGCACACAGAGGTCAGAGAGTAACTTGTGGGAGTCAGTTTTCCCCTTCTGTCATGTCATTAAGGCTTTCTTGTAGGAAGTCCTACAGCCATTAGTTACCCGCCCAATGGGCGTGGCCCTTATACTATTTATGCTGATGTAGAGCATGTGCAGGCCTCTTTTCCAGCTGCGGAATTCGATCTCTGTTCTCCATTCCATCAAAAGATTCTAATTTGTGAGTCTACCCCTAAATAAATAACCACCTATTTTTCTCAATTCTGAGCTAGTGTAGGATTTCTTTTAAGTGTCCTTCATTATCTGGCGCCCACTTGGAATTGGACTCCACGCCTACCGGGTGGAAGACCTAAAGGCCTAACCGCTCCACAGCCCAACCCTGCCCACTTGGCTTGCTTTTAACCAAGCGGCTTTTTTGTAGCACCCCCGCCACAGAGGAGTTTACTGCGTGTGATAACTGGGAAATTTCCCAAACAAACGCACGACTGCCGCGTTCCCTGATATGATTCCCTGGTACATTTCCTTGCCTCATGGCGACTTGTGCACCTTCCGGTTTCTGCTCCCTGCCCATGAGTTCTGGGTTTCTTGCTTTGTGTATGGAATTTATTTAATTGCCTTTAATTTGTCAAGCAAAGCATATTTCTGAGTATTTAACAGTACCAAGGCAGGAAACTAAAGCAGCTCAGGACAGTTACAGTTGCCACCGTGACTCTGCAACCACATCTGCTGGACAATAAAAGATTATTACACCTAAAACAGTTTATCAGATCATATAACAGGTAATTAATAAATCACTATGGCAGACTACATTAATATTGAAACTTTTAGTAACTTTTTTTATTAATACTGTGGATTGTATTATGTGAGGCTTATATGGTTATGGTGATACTTCAATTTATTGGGTACTGGGACTCAGTTTTCTTCATATTCTATCATTAAGAAAGAGTATGTCACTTTTAGGAATAATACAGTCTTTACAGGCTAATAATAAACAGCTAGTTGACAGGATTAATAGCATAAAAAGTAAAAAGTTACCCGAAAAAGATTAATACTACTAAAAAGGATAACATTAATTTGACAGACAAAATTGAATCCATATCTAAAGGTACTAAGAAATTATATGAAAGAATTCATACTGCTGAATTTGACAATCAAGTTGTTAAAAAGTTATAAGTTATCAGATAGAGTATCTCTCCAGGATGACAATCTGCCCACTATCAAAGTAATGTCCAAAGATAAGATGTTATCTTTAAAGGAGAAACTACAGACCTTGGAATCACATGTGCAGAATGGGGACAAGAGGCTAGGTCCCTCAATGAAATCACTAGAAATATATACAGGCCAAGAGATTCAGGCTTTACAAAAGACAATAGTAAAAAGATTTGAAATAATTGAGAAAACTATTAGAACTGATGAACAGGGAAAGAAGGCACAAAGACAGGATTCAACATCGCCAGTAGCTGTCAGACATGACTAACCCAGGGTTTTAGCTTCCTACTCTGTAATCTACTCTGACAATTTACCAAGTTCTATAGGCCCAAAAGGACCCAAAGAGGGTAGATGGGTACCTATAGGAATGAATGATCTAAAAGAAATTAAGCAAGATATTGTAACTTATGGCTTGCATTCTCCATTTGTTAGGGAGATGATAAAGACTTGGGCTTCTAGCATCAAAAAACATCACATGACTGGATTCAATTAGTTTCAGCAGTCCTGGATGATGGACCAACATTGATGTTTAGATGTTATTTCAGAGAAGAAGCAAAGATTTTGGACACAACAGGGAAAAACAAAAGGCCTTGAGTCTTCCCAAGATCAAATTCTTGGTGAGGGCTCAAACTCTTTATGATGAACACATCTTCTCCCTATGCCACAAATCAGCCTTAAATGCTTGGGATAGAATTCAAGAACTAGGAAAATGATTGAATCATATACCAGGGTTAAACAGGGCCAGAGAATACCCATTAGTGACTTTTTTTATTACAAAGATTAACTAAGGCTGTACAAATAGAAGTAACAGACCCAAATGCTAGATGAGTACTTACTGAATCTCTGGTTTTTGAGAATGCCAACTTAGAATGCAAAAAGATACTTGGGTCTTTAAAGGTTAGAGCAGCACCTATAGATGAATGGATTCTGCATATAATGAACATTGAGACATTTAACTATAATACTGAATCTTGGGTAGGAGGAGCAATTTCCAAAGGAATGAGAAGACATCAAAATGCCAAATGTTTTAATTGTGGTAGAATAGGACATCTGAGAAGGAATTGTTGACAAGGAATTCCTAGGAATAATATCTCTTCTGGGAATGGCAAAAATAAGAGGACTCAGCCTTCAGGTATATGTAGAAGGCGTGGCAAAGGCCGACATTGGACCAATGAATGTAGATCAACAAAAGACAGACAAGGCAACCCATTACCATTGGGAAACTCCCTGAGGGGCCTCTCACAGGCCCCCAAGCCAAAAGTGGCCTAGTCATTCCCAGTCACTATGGAGGACAAGTCTGAATAGGAAAATTAAAAATTCCAGAGCCTTCTGTAAAAGACCATACTGTTCTATATGATGACATAAACATGAAGGATAAGTAAAAAATTCCAATAGGAAATAGAAACATATATTCTGACAGACTTCCATAAATGATCAAAGACCAAAGCTAAGAGTGCGTATAAATGGCATTATAATTGTTGGTTTGATAGACGCAGGTGCGGACATGAGTATCATTGCTCCAGAATCTTGGCATCCAAATTGTCCTCTTCAAGAGGCATATGTTCAGTTACTAGGAATTGGAACCATATCTCAAGTTAAACCAAGCACAAGATGAGTTGACTGCATTGGGCCAGAAGGTCAAAGAGGGAATCTGAGGCCATATGTGGCTAATATCGCAGTAAATTTATGAGGTTGGAATGAGAATGGAATACCCAGATTAACATTCCTGCAGTCCCAGGAACTCATAATTCTGGGAAGGATATTATGAGGTACTATACACAAAGGTCACAAGCCATTCAGGCTATACAAGAACATAAGGCAACTAGGAAACCTTTAGAGGTAACAACAGCCCTACTTTTAAAATGGTTAACTGAGAAACCAATATGGGTTAAGCAGTGGCCTCTAGCTGAAGATAAGTTTCAGGCTTTAGAACAATTGATACAAGAGCAACTAGCTGCTCACCTTATTGAAGAATCAACCAGCCTTTGGAATTCTCCTGCATTTGTTGTAAAAAAGAAACTTGGTAAATGGAGAATGGTAACAGATCTAAGAGCTGTCAGTAAGGTAATTCAACTTATGGGTCTTCTACAATCTGGAATTCCTCTGCCTTCTCTATTACCAAAAGAATGGCCTCTTATAGTTATTGATTTGAAAGATTATTTAATCACCATACCTTTATAAGAAAAGGATAGAGAAAAATTTGCCTTCACAGTGCCTACTTATAATAATTCTCAAGCTACTAGGCGATACCAGTGGACTATTGTCAGGAACCATTGTCCTAAGGATGTTTGCAGAGAGCCCCACATCCTAACTATCTTGAGAACTGTTTTTTAAGGGAACCACAAAAAGAATGTTTCTGCTTGCACAAGGAACACCAGGTTTGCTAGCTGGTGACCTTTGCTACTCCCTACCCCCCACCCCAAGCCAAGTTCCTCATTCAAGGGCTATATAAGCTGTAACCATCACCCTAATAAAGGAGACCTTGACAAGTACATCCTGCTTGGTCTCGTTCTTGTCTCCCCCCATGTCTCTTGCAGATAGCGCCCCTTCAGAAGACCCTGAATAGCTGACCTGCTGGCGGGGTACAGACTATCTTCCCACAAGGAATGCTCAAGAGTCCCACATTGTGCCAATACTTTGTAAGTCAGCCATTGGAAATAATACATAAACAATTTCCTAAGTCTATAATTTCCCATTGCATGATGACATTTTGCCATCTGATTCAAACATAGATACTTTAGAAAGACTGTTTGAAGAAGTAAAACAGTTTTATCAAAATGGGGATTACAAATTTCTTCTGAAAATATACAGAGAGGAGATTCTTTCAATTACTTAGGCTATAAAATAGGCTTGCAAAAAATTAGGACACAAAAGGCACAAATTAGGAAAGACTGGTTGTAAACTATTAATGACTTTCAAAGATTGTTAGGAGACACTTCCAGTCTACAACTGGCTCTTGGGATAACACCTGATCTAATAATTCATTTAAACAAAACCTTAGATGGTGATAAAAACTTGAATAGTCCCAGAGAATTAACAGCTGAATCAGAAAAGGAATTAACAATTGTTGAGGAGAAATTACAGGAGGCATATGTGGATAGGGTGAATCCAAATCTTAATTGTATTCTAGTCATATTGCCTTCCAAAATTTCTCCTACAAGAATTTTAATGCAGAGGGACAATATTAGAATGGATCTTTTTGCCACATAAACCAAGTAAAAATTAAAAACTTATGTGGAAAAAGTCTCTGAATTAATTATAAAAGGTAAATTGAGACTTTGTCAATTAGCAGGTATAGACCCAGCAGAGATTATAGTGCCTTTCACTACTGATGAAATTTTTAAAAGCTATGGGAAAACGATTAACTATAGAAAAGAGCTTGTGCTATTTTTTGGGAGAAATTAATAGCAATTATCATAAAAAGCAATAGACTTAACCTTATAAAGAGAATCTCTTTGATTTTTCCCTGAATTGTACTTGATGTTCCAAGAACTGGAGCCCATACATTTTATACTGATGCAAATAAGTCAGTGAAGGCAGGTTACAAATCAGAAGAATTAAATAAGGTGGAACAAAGCCCTTATAATTCTGTAGAAGGCAGAATTATATGCTATTCTCATGGTGCTAAGGGATTTTAAAGAACAATTATACTTATTGATTCACAATATGCCAAAAGAGTTGTCTTGCATATTGAAACTGCTGAATTTATATCAGATGATACAGAATTGACTTAATTATTTATCCAGGTGCAAGAAATAATCAGGAATAGGCTTTGTCCCGTATACATAACACATATCTGATCCCATACAAGTCTTCCAGGTCCTCTAGCACAAGATAATGCAGAAACTGATCAATTATTGATTGGAAGCATGTTGAAGACCTCGGAATTTCATAAAAAAACATCATGTCAATAGAAATGGTTTCAAGAAAGAGTTTCCTATTACATGTCAACAAGCTAAGGAGGTTATAAAGAGATACTTGCTCTTTATATAACCAAACACTGCTACCTGCAGGGAGTAACCTAAAGGGTACTCAAAGGAATAAGATCTGGCAGATGGATGTGTTCCACTTTGCAGAATTTGGAAAATTAAAATATGTACACCACATCATTGACACTTATTCAGGTTTTCAGTGGGCAACTGCTTTGAGCTCAGAAAAGGCTGATTCGGTAATCACACATTTATTAGAAGTTATGGCCATCATGGGTATACCTGCACAAATAAAGATAGATAATGGTCTAGCATATGCCTCTAAGAAAATAAAACAGTTTTTTGCTTATTATAATGGTAAGCATATTACAGGTAGACTACACAATCCTACAGGTAAGGCAGTTATAGAAAGATCAAATTAAACTATGAAGGATATGTTAAACAAACAGAAAGGGATGGGAAATACCCCCAGAAATAGATTACATAATGCTTTATTAACCTTGAGTTTTCTTAATGCTAATGAGAAAGGGACAACAGCAGCAGAGAGATATTGGATGATAGAAATGTCTTCTGAATTAAATCAGCCAGTTTATTTCAAGGATGTGTTGACCTCACAATGGAAGCCAGGAGGGGTTTTGCTCTTATTTCCACAGGAGAAGAAAATCTATGGATACCATCAATATTAATAAAGATTCAGTTTGAAAAGGAGAAACCTCTTGAAAAAAAGAAATGACAGCTCATCCACAATGGTGACAACCATACAGGTGGTAAGGAAGGCATATAGGATTGGGGTAGGGTTCTGTTCTTTTGCAGGAAAATATTCATCTTCAAAAATTCAAGAGACCCTGGATGTTTGGATGATGTTTAAGTTTTCCATAATGAACAATGAATTTTCCTGCAGTAATCTTTGAAGTTTTCAGGAAAGATGGAGCCATACAACAACAACTGCACCTGGTTGATATGATGTTATGATTGTAATAGCACTACTATAAACCTGTTTTGGGATACCAGCTGCTCAAGACGGTTCCAACTTGGTTAGCTGAAATGGTGCACTTCTTTTTACAACGTTCTGGCCAGAACTCCAAATAGGAACCTCAGAAAAACCCTACCAAATACTCAGAGACTATTTGCAATTATACCAGACAGTAATCTTGGAACTTAACCATCATTTTACTTTCACAGGATCCCATAAATTGAACATCGCCCCCATGACAGCTGGAAGTAATTCTAGAAGATGACGTCCCCTCTCCGAACAAAGTTTGTCCTCAGTGTTAGGGACATCATTTAGGGGTTGGTTATAATTGGTATAGGGTTGGGGATTGTGGAGAAAATTTTGTAGGCTCAGGGATCTCTTTGAAAGAAAAGGAGGAAATTGGATGGGATAATAGATTAGTGTGACCTTACTCACACTAATAATAAGAGTGCATAATAGAGTGAATACTTGTGAGCTATTATTTATAGGCAATTTACATTGGTATAGATTCTTGTATATGCAAACTTAAATTATATTGAATAAGTTCCTTTTTGTCCACCATATTTGTATACCTATGCAAAGTTATTTTGCATGCATGCGTCTACCTCTGCTTAAAACATTTTTGTATATTGATACAATTTTAGGATATGTTTATCATATTTAAATGTACATTTCTACCTCTGATCAACATACTTATACATTGTTTACATTTTGAGGTCATTGTCATCATTTGTTGCACAGTTGTTTATTATATAATAATCTAATATGAAGTCTTAGTCTTTAAGTTATATAGGTATTAAGAATTATAGATCAATAGTCGTCTGTGTTTGTCATGCTTATAGTTAGACTAATCAGGTTCTTTAGATACATAGAGATTGTATTCTACATAGATAGATAATCGTCAACTACTTCAAAGAGCTGTAGAATATGGCATTTAAATAACTTAGGGTTCTGTTGAAGTAAGACACGATTGCTCCTGGCAGCACTGATCTATTCCTGAGAGAATGTTGAGCACCGATGACACTTCACTTGGAGCTTGTTTTTTTCTTGGCAAAACTGGCTTTTGGGCAAGGAACTTCCCATGCCTCAACCACTGACAAGGTACATGGTATCTAGAAATGGATAAGCAGGACTGCCAAATCTTTCCAAGACAGGGTAAGACTATTTTAAAAAATGTCCTGCCTCTGAAAATGATCTGTCAGTTACTTTAGGCCTTAACCAAAGTTGGGTGCTTCAACGTTGCAAATGAGACTTTGGGTGATTGCCCAAGTAGCCAGTTATCTCTGTCATTTGTTGCCCATTTTGAAAGTTGCTTGATTGCACTTCATGCTTACTCAAGTAATATTATTTCCCTTCTCTGATCTTTGATGGGGTTGACTTGGCCAAGTTATTTATTATACAAGACTTAAACTAGTTAGGATAGGATAATTATTGAATATATTTGTTATTATTGTACATAATTTTGTATTAGGCTTAGAACTCTCTTATTTAAACAAAGGGGGGAGGTACTGTAGGAAATCCTACAGCCAGTAGTTACCCACCCACTGGGTCATGGCCTCTTATACTACTTATGCTGATGTAGAGCATGTGTCTGGCCTCTTTTTTGGCTGTTGGATTCAGTTTCTATTCTCCATTCCAGCAGAGGATTTTGATTTGTGAGTCTACCCCTAAAAAAATAACCATCCATTTTTCTCAATTCTGAGCTAGTGTGGGATTTCTTTTAAGCGTCTTTCATCAGGGTCCAGAAATCAAACTCAGAATATCAGGCTTGGCAGGGTGAAACCTGCTTGCTAATCCTATTTAGTCCTTTTCTATAATAAGTACCTATAGTCTTCCTAATTTCCATTTCCTCTTCAGAAATGCAGTGTCTCCTGAGACAATCTCTTAACTATGAGCTATTGTTAAAAAAAAAAAAAAAAACAAGTTATATACTTCTACTATCTGATGGTACAGAGTAAATGTTCCCATCCTAAAAGGGAGGAATCAGAGCACAGATTGAACCAAATTGAGACCAAAACCCAGCCAAACAAATACCTGATGGAGGAGAGTTATCTGTCTATGTTTCTTTCATTGGTTAATTAATAAAGAAAACTGCCTTGGCCCTTTAAGAGACAGAAAATTAGGTAGGTGGAGTAGACAGAACAGAATTGTTGGAACAAGGAAGTAGAGTGGGGGAGACGCTTCAGGCAGTCGCCATAGGAGTCTCCATGCTGCTCCTCTCCAAGATGGACGCAGGTTAAGATCTCTCCTGGTAAGCCACACCTCATGGTGCTACTCAGATTACTAAATATGGGTTAAAGGAAGATGTGAGAATTAACCAATAAGAGGCTGAAACTATGGGCCAGGCAGTGTTTTAAAAGAATACAGTTTCCGTGTAATTATTTCGGGTGTAAAGCTAGTTGGCGGCCGGGTGGCGGGATGCAGCCCCGCCGCTTCACACTACAAATACCAAATCCTGCAGCGTCATATCTAGCATTAAGATCTAATCATCCAGCCTCCAACCTCCTTTGCAGACCTAGTCCTCTAGCTCTCCCACATGCAGTGCACAGAGCCTTCCTCCAGGCATGGCCCTACCCTGTGCCTGCAGTCTTCCTTTGCAAGTGTCCCATGATCCTCCTGGGGTCTCCATTACAATTCAGGCCTACCTTCATGCAATGGTTGCTTAGAGTTGCCTGGCAGGTTGGCCTTGGCAAACACCTCAGATCAAGCATCCTTGACTCCTTAACTTTTGGCTCTTGCCTACTTGCAAAGCCACCACCATGTAGGCTGCATTATTCAATTCCATTGCCAGATTGAGATGCTCTCTAGCTCTCCTTGGAGTTGAGCAGCTTCTGTGCCTCTTTGATGCTATATCTGAGAAAACATGCTGTAAGCAGCTGTGTTTGCCTTCAGTAGGATTCTCATTTCAGGTTCTGTCCTTCAAATCAATTTACATTTTCACAAGTTGGAACCTTTGATTGGTGGGTTTTCAGCCATGGTGCAGAGGGAGTTTCTCTTTATGCCAATGTCTTTAACAACCACAGCAGCTTTGCTTGCACACACTAGGTTTGAAATTTTGCTAAAATCCACACTTTTTCTATTTTTCTGACCCCCTTGTTGTTCTCTGCAGACTGAATAAGGACAGCTCTACCACAGTCTAGTAGTTGTCCTGTCTTGAGAGTGCCTCCAGCAAACAAATTAGTCTTTTACTTTTGAAATCAACTTCACTCCTGTTCTCAAAAATCTTTCAGCTATGTCCTTCACCCAAATGTGGCACAAAGGTCACAGAGCCCAGTTTCTTATTCTTCTCTAAAATCTCATGAACTGGGGACCTCTATTTCTCAGGCATTCAGGTCTTCCAAACTCCCCCAAAATACCTATTAAGATCTATACATTTTCCCCACCAACCAGCTCCACAAGCCTATGGACTTCAGGGTCAGGGCGTCAGGCTTTGGCCCTAATACTCGGCAACCATATTTCTGTATTAGTTACTTTCCTTGCTGTAGCAATAAGATACCAGACAAAGACAATTTACAGAAAGAAGGTACTTTTATTTTGTTGGTAGTTTGAGAACATAGTTCGCCAAGATGGGAAACTCACATGCAAAGCACACGTCACCCTGATCAAGCCTCCCTGGAAATGTCTGAACACTTGCTCCCTAGATGGTGGCCCTCTTTGGGGAGGTTGTTGAACCATTGGAGTTAGCTCCTCACTAGAGAAAGTGGGGGAGAGCCTTGAGATTTTATAGTGTAGTCACACTTGCTCCTTGTCCTCCTCTGCTTCCTGAGTGCGGATACAAGGTGACCAGCAAACCTATTCATCCTTCCTCTTCCTGCTGCCATCCATCCCTTACCCAGCATCATGGTCGATTCTCCCTCTGCAACTGTGAACTAGAATAAACTTTCTCACTCTGGTTGCTTCGTCAGGGTGTTATCACGGCAACTGAGATGATAAACTCCAACGTTATTTCACTCAACTTATTTATTTTTGCAAGTGTTGTATATGTATGAAGGTCAGAGACAACTTGGGGTGTCACTCTTCAGGATGCATCTCCTTTGCAACAGGGTTCCCTTTTAGCCTGGAGCTAACTACTTGGACTAGACAGACCGGCTGGTCAGTGAGCGCAGAGACATACCTGTCTCCTCCTCCCCTGCTTGGGGTTTTCATGTAGGTCTGGAGATTGAACTTTGGTCCTTGAAGCAAGGACTTCATTTATTGCGATTTTTCTACAGCTTCTCAATGCACAAGTTTAGTTGTACTTTAGTGGTTACACATGGATGTCTGAGAAACTAGTCCCTGCTGTTGGTGTAATGGTAAAAATAAAATGCCGCAGGTCCCCGAGTGGCGGCAGGCAGTGGGCAGTGGGCCATGAGACCATGCCGCAGGACCCTAAGTGGCCACAGGCAGCAGGTAGCGGGTCCCAAGACCACAGCAGGCCACAAACACAGCCAGTCCCAGGCAGGGAGCCCTAGAGTGGCCCATGAGCCATGAGGGCCTGCCAGTCCTAGGCAGGGAACCACGTGGTGGATGAGAGACCAAGTTGGATAGGCACACCATGCAGAGTGAGACTGGATATTTATTTAGAAGGTTATGGAAGGGAAGGGGAGACGGAGGTAGAAGGGAGACGAGAAAAAAAAACAGAGGTGGGGGAGAGGAGCCACAGCAGCAGTTACCCCAAAACGTGGCTTATGATGGGAAGGAAGGTGGAAGAGGGAAGGAAGCTGATAAGCAGGTTGCTGTTGCACAACATGGTAGTCTCCCTGGGGACTTCTAGCACCAGGAGCCTGGTGTCTTCTGAATGCGAATGGGTGAAAATAAGACCACAACTAAAATTTTTGAGCCAAATTTGAAGGAAGCTTTATTAAATACTGGCCAGGATGGTCACTGGCCAGGCCCATACCTGTGTTTCCCAGAGTATGGCCCAAACTACATTATAAAGGCAAAACTCACAAGGATACAAACTTCCAGTAAGACATGTAAATTGAGATTAGGGGTTGGCATGAGGAAATATTTTGTATAACTTTCAATAAATATACCTTTGTATTGATTTTTGGGGTTCAGTCCTTCATAAGAGGCTGGACCTTATTGCTGCCAATAGGCCCTAAAATCTCATCAACCAACCTGTGCTACACAGTGCACCCTGACGCATTCAGCTGAGCCTGACCCATTTCCATCTCAGCTCCCCTGTTTGCCACAAAACTATGGATTCACCAGAAAACAGACAAACAGATAAAACTTTCCAAATAACCAGAACCAGGCAGGTGAGCAGGCGATGGCTTGCTTTTTGCCCTGGATGGAAGCATACTAGGTCCCAGATCGGGATCCCAACAGACCAGATGTCACAGAAACTTACAGCAGCATGCCAGGGGAGGCCTCTTGTAGATGCTTGCTGCTTTTCTCAGCATGGCAGTTCACTGATTATCTGCAAATCTGAAAGTACACCACAGAGCCTTGGAACATCTTGAGGTGTTCACTCCTGAGGCAGCCTATCAGGCCCAGCGTCCCAGAATGAGGGTCCAGCTTTAGAATTTCAGTGGATGGTCTGATCTCACTGGCCCTTCAGAAAATGTTAATCCTGCCAGGAAAGAGTAAGAACACTACCCCAGTTTTTGAGCCAAATTTGAAACAAGCTTTATTAAATCCTGGCCAGGATGGACGCTGGCCAGGTCCACACTGTTATGGTTCCAGTCACAGGAGTGGTGGGCACTTCTGGGTTCCAGGGCCACACATATGCAGACAAATGCTCAGGCAAAATACTGAGCCACCCTGCGACCTTAAAAGGCCCTTCATGATGTGTGTGCAGCATGGTTGCGTCACCTACATATGACATAGCTATGTAAGCCCTTGCACACAGGCGTGAGCTACGTCAACCCCCCCCCCCCCATGTGCATGCCCCAGGCAGCCTTTAAAAGCTGGACGTGTCATCTCCAAGCTCTCTTTCTCCACACCAACTTCCTTAGGCCTGTGCACGTCTCCTCTAATAAACTCTAAAGTGGGTTTGTTGTGTGCTTCGTTCTCACTTGTGCCAGGTAATTTCACACACCCTGGATTCCCAAAGTATGGCCCGAACTCTATTAGTCAGGAGCTTATAAAGGCAAAACCCACAAGGCTACATACTTCCTGCCTTCGTCCAATCAGGGGCAAGCATACATCCTGACATGCTTCCCACCTTCATCCAATCGGGGGCAAGCATACATCCTGACATGCTTCCCACCTTCATCTAATCGGGGGCAAGCACACATCCTGACATGCTTCCTCCCTGTGTACCTCCCACCTATGTGTGATCAAGCACATTCTATGCAGTTGCAGCAACCAAGCTTGTTTACAGAAGTGAAAACACATGTCTTGTTACCTTACATGAACAATAGTCCCCAGTATTCCAGGAAGTACAGGTTAGATGTATTTTTGTCTTACTGATCTCTTAAGCACAATAATTTAAACTTAAAATGTAACTTCAGCTACCACACTTTATCTTCTCTTTCCATGGGGCAATGTGTCCAGCCCCATGCTGATCTGCCCATCTTGGATTTTTTCCTTTAATACAGAGTACTTGCAGCAATGTATGCTTGGTCTCATTTTAAAAATTCCTGGTTAATATAAACATGCATTTAATAGCTCTTGTCTCTTGGGCATGTGGATTCTCTAAAGTAGAAGACCCCTAAAGCCCTTCCCCAGAACCCACATTCAAGGATCTTTTGTCAGGATCAGAAGACAATTCTCAAGATGCCCACAAGTAAACAGGAAGGTGACAGCCTGCCGCAGAGAGCTGGGTAGGTGGAAAGGCTCTCGTCTTTTATCTTGCAAATTGAATACAGAAATAACTGCAAGAGAATAGGTAAAACTTCCCACACAGTAGCTTTTTTTTTTTTAAATCTAAGGACTCTTGTAACCATGACTTCTCTGCTGAATTGACATCACACTGGTTCCTCTGACAGCCTCCAAGAGAGGCCATTAAGACTCTGTCACAGAAAGCAGTAGAATGGGCTTGGCTGGCGCTGGTGCGGGCAAAGGAACAGATCTGCCATCAACTCTGCCTGTTTGACCTTCTCAGCTGCACTTCTCTACAGCAAACCAGTTAGAGAAATGTTGGCCAGTTGGAGCATAAGGAAGAAATGTAGGGGAAAGTGAATTCTAGCAAAAGAAGATAGAGTCAATCATCTCAGTAAATGGCAGACGGGTGAGTCTTGTGTTGTTAATTATAAAAACGATGTTTTCATCACATGAAAGCTGCTTAAGATAATCCTCTGTGAATCAAAAATTGCATTGCTTCCTAGCAATGAGAGCCTTGGTGCACAGCTCCTGATTTGGTCCTAGTTCTCGTTTTTCCCCCTGGAAATTCAAAGCCCTTTCACTTAAGAGAAGTTAGATGGGTACACATGGGTCAATCTGAACAATGAAAGTGCAGAATATTAGAGCAGTCATTGACTGCAGGTCAGTGGTGCTAACGATGAGTGACCTGGGGTCCCAGGACTGTGGCAGGAGTTCCCTAACCTGCCTAGCATATAGTCCATGGAGCATAGTCATGTCCCTATTAAGTTACTGCTTAGGCATCTTGATCTGGTCATATATCTGCCAGTTAAAGAATTAAAAGGCAGGAAAAACCTCAGACACAGCAGGCAGCAACAAATTTTATTACAGCTAAAGACACACCACACCTCCCACCCCCCCATACACATGAGAGAGAGAGAAAGAGAGAGAGAGAGAGAGAGAGAGAGAGAGAGAGAGAGAGAGAGAGAGGGAGAGAGGGAGAGAGAGGGAGGGGAGGACAAAGTACATCAAGAGAAAAGTAAAGACTCCCAAAGAGCAGAGAAGGGAGTGAAATCCAATCAGAGGGTGTGGTTTTGGCAGTTTAGGGTAGATTCTCCTCCTATGATTTGTGGTTGGTCAATAGACAAAGAAAGGGAAGCTGACCGGCTCACAACTCAAGTAAACATGTTCAGAATGGACCTTGAACACACTAGTCAGCCAGAAGGGGATTCCAGCTGGTGGAAGAAAAACTATGAGACCTTTATCTCAGGTCTGGAGTAGGAGGAAGAAGCAGAGGTTTGCCATCTTATTATCCATGGTTCCTTTCACTGTCCGTCTGCCTGTCAGGGATCGATCTCTAAGTCCCTCGGTGGTGTCTAAGGACTATGAAACCAAGCTGATCGACAGAAGGTTCATGAGGGAGCTGTAAGCCAGAGCTCTGCCCAGCAGATTCAAAATGGCATCTTTAGGTTGGAGATTCCAGCACAATCCTTAGACCGACTAGAACAAAAAAAAAAAAAAAAAAGATTTCACAGCCGCTGAGCCTTTTCCTTTTCTAATATTTAAAAACAAAATAATGACCTCCTTTGCTGCCAGGCAGTGCAAAGCCTGGCCCAGCCCACCTTTCTCGAAAACCTGTGATCTGCTTTTCAAGGGGAAGATGAAAGTGCCAGGAATAGACAATGGATCTGAAACACCGGCTGACTTTTGAATATTCATGACTATTCTAATGCAAATGAATATTTCAAATTGAACTGGTTTGCCCAGGTGCTAGTGGAAGTGCATTAAGCTTATAAAATTGCTTCTCTGTTCTTCAGGTTGCCTAGAACAACTTCCTCCCCTTATTTACAAATCTAGAAGGTTTCCCAGGTGTTCCTTCACCTCGAACTGAAGTTGCAGCCCCTAGCCCACAGGAGAACCTGGCCTCCTTTAATTGGAGCCCAGGCCTGGGAGGCCCTCAGGCTTATCACACATCAGCTGCCTTTCCTTTGAGGTAACCTCAAAGGAAAGCTCACTGTTCCCTGAAGAACAGAGGGAGGAGAAGCCTGCCAGGGTGTGGGAGCGCTTGTCCCAGCTCTCTGGCAGGAAGTCAGGCGGGCTGTTTGGACTCCTGCACCTCAGGGCTCTGACCTATAAATGTCCTGTAGCTTGACACAGGACCCTCTGAGCTGATGGAGATGTCAGAGACCTTCAGAACACGGTGGTGAGTCTTCAAAACCTGGGTGTACTAATGGAATCGTTCCCTTCTCAACAGGATTTGTGTGAGGTTTCCAGTCAACCCTGGGAAGAGGGGGCACACGGAGGGGAGGGGGGAGATGAGAAAGTAAAGTCCCTGCAAAGCCAAGGATTTTTTTGGAGGAAGAGGACAGACACTGGCCCTGACCCTGGTCATTGAAGGAAGCTTTCACAGCTTCTGCTGTCTCCCAGGAGGTGGGATCTCCCTCCAGGTCATTGGAGTGGAAGATGCTATCTCTAGGTTTTCATTGGCCCAGGATCCTTGTTCCATCCGAAGACCACTCCCAAAGGGTCTTGAGTATGGTCTGGTTCCATTCCTTGATTAGTCCTTCAAATTTATATATTTAATTAGTTCATTTATTTTACATTCTAACACTTGCCTCCCTGCCTCCTCACCTTCCACTCCCCCCCCCACACACCCCTTCCATTTGCTCAAAGAAGGTCAGCAAAGCAAGGCTTATCAAGCTGCCCTAAGACGAAGCCCCTCCCCTTGTATTTAGGCTGGGCCAGGGGATCAATCCAGTTTGAGAAATAGGTTCCCAAGCTCTATTCAAAGCAGTATGGACAGCCCCTGCTCCCATTGCCAGGAGTTCCACAAACGGACCAAGCTACACAACAGTCACACATACGAAGAGGGCCTGTGTTAGTCCCATGCAGACTCCCTGGCTGTTGGTTCAGACTCTGAGTTCCCATAAACCAGGCTAGCTGTTTCTGTGGGTTTTCCTGCGATGTCCCTGACTTCCCTGGCTCCTACAATCCCTCCTCCCTCTCCTCAGCAGGACTCTTCAAGCTCAGCCCAGCGTATGGCTGTGGATCAGGTCTCTGACTCTGACTCTGCCTCCATCAGTCTGGATGAAGGTTCACCCATGACAACCAGGGTAATTACCAATCTAATCACAGAGGATAGTCAGTTCAGGCTGTGCTCCGCTGCTGCTTGGAGTCTTAGCTGGAGCCATCCTGGTAGATTCCGTGGGAGTTTCCCTTGCATAAGTCTTCTACCTGATCCCATAAAGCCCCAGTTGTCAATCATCTCTCCCAGCACTTCCCCGCTCTGCCTAGCTCCCAACCCAATTCCTCAAGTTCCCACGCCTGCAGGTCCCCAATCCATCCAGGAGATCTCCTCTATTTCCCCGTCCCAGGGAGATCCGTTAGTCCCGGCTTGGGCCCTCCTCATTACCTAGCCTCTCTGGGCCTGTGGACTGTAGCCTAGTTATCCTTTACAGTTAATGTCCACTTATGAGTGAGTATATGCCATGTTTGTCTTTCTGGCTCTGGGTTACCTCACTCAGGATGATTTTTTTTCTAGTCCCATCCATTTGCATACAAATTTCCTGATGCCATTTTTAACAGCTTAGTAAACTCCATTGTGTAAATGTACCACATTTTCTTCATCCGTTCTTCAGCTGAGGGACATCTAGGTTGTTTCTAGGTTGTAGTTATTACAAATAAAGCTGTATGAACATAGTTGAGCAGGGGTCCTTATAGTATGATCGAGCATCTTTTGGATATATGCCCAGGAGTGATATCCCTGAGTCTTGAGATAGATTGATTTTCTGAAAACCACCATACTGATTTCCAAAGTTTGCACTCCCACTAGCAATGGAGAAGTGTTCCCTTACTCTTGAAACATACACTTACTTCCTAGGCTCCTCCTCTCCAGTGAACACCCCTGTCCCCACAAATACTCTATAGAAAAGATGCCCCTCCCTACGCCTGACCTGGACCTGCATTTATTCAATGAGCATCACCAATGTTCTCAGCAAGTGACAGAGGTGACTCTGGTACAACCTCTGTTCAACACTTCTTACTGCGGGTTCCAGCTGTCCCCTGCCCACAGTCTGTCCCTCCGCACCACGACCAGTGTTCAACACTTCTTACTGCGGGGTTCCAGCTGCCCTCTGCCCACAGTCTGTCCCTCTGCACCATGACCAGTGATACTGCCACATCCTTGGTGACTTTACATCCAGTCCCTCTCCTCTGTACTCCAATGCTGCCAAAGCTATGCTCACCTGAACCATAAAAGATTTCTCTTTTCCTCTTGGCCTCCCTAGTTTTCTCCTTTTCTCCTATGCATATCTGCTTGTTTAATTTCTCCAGGGACTGTTAACACCCAACTTGATCTGGGATGGTTTTGAGGTTGTGAGCTAGTTTGGTCTTAAGAACACATTGACCCTTGAGTCTGGAGCTATGTTGTAGTTACTGAAATCCTTTCTCCGCGTTCCTTTCCTGGGATGCACAGTATTGGGTGGGGCCCAGTGGTATCAGACAGGCCTAGGTGAGGATGGGACTCTGGTCTTGGCAGCCATGGAAGGACTTGGGAAGAGCCTGTCTGTAGCCCAAGCATCTGATCAAATCGAACAGTTCTGACCCTGAATATAAGCACAGAAGCCAGAAATACATAGATCTATAAATATTTATATACAGAGTGAACTCTATTCATTAGCTTTTAAGCCAAGGCAGTTTCTATTTAGTAATTTTTAAAAGACTGTATCATGAGAGGAAAGGATGACTTTATTTTCCTCATTCATAAAATATTTACCTATAGGGTATTGGCAGGATTAGAGTTTGCTGTGCATAGAAAATATGTGGCCTAGTGTGGTGCTTTGAATTACAGTGGCTCCCATTGGCTCACACATTTGAATTTGGGTCTCAGTTAGTGGAACTGCTTGGGGAGGATTAGGAGGTGTGGCTTTTTTTGGAGGAGGTGTGTCACTGGGGTTGACTTTGAGGATTCAAAAGATTCCTGTGTGCTCTTTGCCTCTACCTTATAAACTCAGAGATCCACCTGCCTCTGCCTCTGCCTCTGCCTCTACCTTATAAACCCAGGTGTGAGCTCCCAGCTGTCTCTGTCTCCATCATGGATTCTAACACTTGGGAACTTTAAACCCAATTAAATGCTTTATTTCATCAGATGCCTTGAACTTTGTGTTTTATTACAGCAGGAGAACAGTCACTAAGACACACAGAGCCTGGCAGGAATACATCTTTTGTTATAAGTTGGAGTTACTATTCTTGCTAATGTTCTCCTGTTAAATCACTGTTTCTCAAATCTAATAATTAGGTTATTGGCAGGCTACATAATTTCAGTAGTAAATTAATTGACTTTTTAAAAATTAAGTGTGCTATGACAAATACTGGATTTGTGAATATCATTTTTGTTTTGGTATTTATTGCTAGATAGCAAATTGCACCTAAACTTAGTGGCTTATACAATGATGATGTGCCATTCTTTTGGTTTTGATATAAGCTGGACTCACCAATGTGGCTTTGCTCTTCTGCACTCACGTGCCCCAAGCTTCTGAGCTTGGTTGACGGAGACCACTGGGTACCTGGGCATTTCCATGGTGACCCAGGGCTCCAGAAACAAGTGATCTAAGGAGAGATCTCACATACAGTTGTTTGCCAAGACTGCCTGCAACACACAATTGCTGTTGGCTTTTGGTTTCTTCTGTCGGAGGGGAGTTTGTTGTCACATGGGTGCTAAGGATGACAAGCAAGGGCAATACAAAAAAGAGAAGCAAGCAGGGTTCACCTAGAAATAAAGAAATAGCTCCCTGTAGCCAGAGGGGAGACTTTAAAGAGCTACCAAGTAGCATGCTGAAGCAGAGCTTTATGTCTTGGGAATGAAGCAGTTTGGTACCATATATAAATTAGGCATCAAACTGGGATGAGCCTGATTGGTTAATTTGAATGCATGTGGAAAATTCTGCTTTTTTGATGGGTCATATGAAAGGATCCAGTGTTGAAAGTGAAAGCTGGCAGTCAGCTGATATCTTGTTGATTCAGGGCCTTTTGGATTTCAGTTCTTTAGCCCACCAAATGTGTTGAATATTTTTACATAAGTTACAATCTTTTTAGAAGAGAAAACATCAGTTGAGAAAATGCCCCCACCAGATTGGACTCTAAGCACTCCCATGGTACATTTTCTTGATTGATGAATGATGTGGGAGGGTCCCCTGGACTGGTGGTCCAAGGTGCTGTAAGAAGCAGACTGAAGCTGGACAGTGGTGGCACATACCTTTAATCCCAGCACTCGGGAGGCAGAGGCAGGTGGATTTTTTTAATTCTAGGCCAGCCTGGTCTACAGAGCGAGTTCCAGGACAGGCTCCAAAGCTACAGATAAACCCTGTCTTGAAAGCAAACAAACAAACAAACAAAACCCAAAAAACCAAAACCAAAACCAACCAAACAAACAACAAGAAACCAAAAAAGCAGGCTGAGCAAGTTATAAGGAATGAGCCCATAAGCAGCACTCTTTCATGGCTTCTGCTTCAGTTCCTGCCAGGAGTTCCTGCCGTGACTCCCGTGGATGATGAACAAGCTGTAAGCTGAAATAAACAAAATTTCATCCCATGCTCATTTTGGTCATGGTATTTTATCACAGCAGACACTCAGACACTGAATGTGTAGAACCCATTGTAAAACCTCTGTGTTCTCAGCTCTGACCAGCACTCTGCCAGGGTGCAGGGCGCAACCCTAAATGCTGATAGAAAAGGAATGCCTTGCTTCTGATTTGTATTAATACTCATATCCCATTGGCCAAAGAAAGTCACATGGTCAAGTCAATGGTAGTGGAAGGAGCTGCAGAAAGTGTGACTTCAAGAACCATGGTTATTTGAGGCTGCCAGTGTATTAAAAAGATCTACCTTAGTTATAACTGACCCAGGCCTCAGAGTTGATAATGGTAGAGGCAAAATTGGGGTCTCTTTATAGGGTTTTTAGTCTCATTAATAAAATATTTTTTAATGAACTCAAATGAAAGCAAAAGACTATTTTTTAGAGTTTAAAAGAAAAACCCCAGGCAGGCCAGCTGTCAAATCCGAGCAGCTACCCAGAGGAAGAGAATGGAGAAGACAAGGGAACACCATGCCATTTCAGCTGCTGGTGTAGAGGTCACATGGCTGGGAAGGAGTAAGGAAGACCAAAATGTTGAAGTGGGGTTTCCAGACTGTTAAGGAATGCCTACTTAGGAAAGACATGGAAGAAAATGGAAAGCTTTCTTATGCAGTAGTTTTCTTCAGAGAGCCAAGTGGAACCCCACAGGCCTCCTATAGCAAGGCTCAGAGCTGTCATCCCTGCCGCATTCTGAACAAGTCGCAGAGCAGCTTGTATTTGAGGGAAGGAGAAAAACACTATGTTAAGATGAGACAAACCGTGAACATATAGGAAAGAGGGAATCATGGCTTTCTTTGCAGGCATTCTGTTGTAATTCACTTGTGTACTAAATGAGCACTGACTTAAGGTATAAGACAAACAGACAGACAGACAGATACACACACAGTCTCACATACCCCAGCTTAGTCAGGAACTTGCATTGTATCCCAGGATGACCTTGTATTTCTGACCCTTTTTTGGGGTGCTAGAGAGGGAGCAGAGCAGATCATCCAAGCTGGACAAGCACTGTGCTGATTGGCCACACCCCCAGACCTTGTTTATTTTAGAGAAGTTTTAGGTTCACAGTCATGGAGAGGAAAGTGTAGAGATTCCCCACATCTCCCCTGTCCCCACTCATTCATGGCCTCCCCATTATGAGCATCTCCACTGGCATGGTAAGCATCTTCCAGTTCACGAACATCATTATCACTAAGGAACAGCATGTACATCAGGGCTCCCCGTTTGCCAAGGACCAGCCTCGACAAAAGCACTACCTGCCAGTGTAGGGGTGTAGGGATTTAGAAAAATTAGTAAAGAATACGAAGATGCATTTAAAAATAATAAAACCATAGAATATTACTGGGACGGCATTCCAGGGAATACTGAAATTGCTCACTTTTAATTTTCCATACTTTTATACCCCAATACAAAAGGGGGAAGAAGGCAACAACAGACTTCTTTAACATGATACAAAGGACAACTCTAGCAATTAATTGCTTTAACACTTTGAGATATCAAGTCATTAGCATTCTGTTGTTTAGGCTGTGAAGCCACACTAGACCAAGTATCCTGAAGGCAGTTGCTCCTCAGATAACCTCCTATTTCAAAAGAAGGAGCAAAAATACATTTGCATATCCTGACCATCTGTCAGGATGGAATGGATCTACCTGTATGAGCCTTCTTAATGTCAAAAGAACCAAGTAACCACATCCTGAGTCAGGATGTGTAGCTATACTTGCTGTCAACAATTTTGATTATGAGTAACTTCAAACTCTCTGACCGTCAGACAAGGTGGGAATGGGCTCACATTTTTGGCCTCCACACTCGTTAGGAATGTATATCCCGTGGGTTTCGCAAGGGACTGTAGAGTTACGTAGTTGACCATCCATAACTGAAATGATACCAGTGGAATATGGTAACAGATAAGCTTTGCCGCTCTGAGAACATCTGTGTTCATCTGATATAGTCCTCACTCCCTTAGAATCTCTGATGGCCACTGATGTCTTTGTTATTTCTAAAGTTTTTACCTTCCCCATATTGTCATGTAGTTGGAATCACACATTATGGCATTTTTCCCAGATAGGCTCTTGGCTTCTGACTTCTTTCACTCAGATGTGTGTGTATATATTTCCTTCATGTCTTTCCTGGCTTGACAGGTTTTAGAGCCTAGTAGTATCCCATTGTCTGGATACACCTACCAAAGTACATCTTGGTTGCTTTCAAATCTAGTAAATGAGGAGAATAATTGCTAGAAACATCATTGTTCAGGGTTTGATGGGCACACATTTTTAGATCCTTTGGATAAATATAAAAAGACAGTTGTCAACTGAAATTTAAAGGTATTTCAAGCAAGGGAAAAAGTAAATAATATTAAATAGAGCCATTTGAAAGTTTTTATTCTACAGATTATACCCAAATATTGGTATTTACAATTCCATCTACTGGGACATGGTTTTAGAATATATGGCAGATTGCAGCTGTGAGGACACATGTTTGAATAAAATTACTGGTGCTGCCTCATGTACAATTTAGTTACATCTCAATAAACCCAATATATATTGAAAATACATCAGAATCGCACCCACAATACTAGCCCTGGTCATCCTGGCTTCCCTATTGTGATTGTGTGGCAGGTGCAGATCTCTGGTTTACTACAACTGCCAGGCCTCTAGAAAAGGTTTCCCTTTGCACATCATAGGCTTGGGGAAAGATGAACCATCCAAAGCTGGGAACTATCTGCCATATGTCCCAGCAACTTCCATTGCCTCCTGTGTTTGTGTTTTATTGGTATGTAGAAGATGCCTTTTTGAACAGCTTGGTTTGTGGTTTGAAGAAAAAGGTATGTTCTATACCACTTCAGGAGCCCGTGGGTGTGGCATTCATCAAACATCCTTGGCCCAAGGGACCACACACTGCCAGAGAATGTCTGTGTTTCCTTTTGTTGGGCATATCAGCAGGAATCGTATCAGCTTAGTGGGACATTGAAACCATTTTCTGAGAGAAGATGGCACAAGAAATTAGAAAACAAAGAATATGAGCATTTGTTTCGAAGAAGTCTGCCTCAGAGGAAAGCAGTTCAGGACAGTTTTTAAATTGATTTTTATTGAGCTCTACATTTTTCTCTGCCCCTCTCCCTGAGTTCTTTGTATATTTTGGAGATCAGACCTCTGTCTGATATGGGGTTGGTGAAGATTTTTTCCCATTCTGTAGGCTGTCATTTTGTCTTGTTTACTATGTCTTTGCTTTATAGAAGCTTTTCAGTTTCAGGAGGTCCCATTTATTAATTGTTGCTCTTAGTGTCTGTGCTACTGGGGTTATATTTAAGAAGTGGTCTCTTGTGCCAATGCGTTCAAGTGTACTTCTCACTTTCTCTTCTATGAGGTTCAGTGTGGCTGGCTTTATGCTGAGGTCTTTGATCCATTTGGACTTGAGTTTTGTGCATGGTGATAGATATGAATCTATTTTCATTCTTCTACATGTTGATATCCAGTTATGCCAGGACCGTTTGTTAAATGTGCTTGAAGGTGTGTGGATTGATATCTGGGTCTTTGATTTTGTTCTATTGGTCCTCCTGTCTGTTTTTATGCCAATACCAGGCTGTTTTCAGTACTGTAGCTCTTTAGTAGAGTTTGAAGTCAGGGATTGTGATGCCTCCAGAATTTCTTTTATTGTACAGGATTGTTGTGACTATACTAGGTTTTTTGTTTTTCTATATGAAGTTGAGTACCTTTCTTTCTAGGTCTGTGAAAAATTTTGCTGGGATTTTGATGGGCATTGCATTAAATCTGTAGATTGCTTTTGGTAAAATTACCATTTTTTACTATATTAATTCTACCTACGCAAGAGCATGGGAGAGTTCCCACTTTCTGGTGTCTTCATTTTCTTTCTTCAAAGATTTAAAGTTCTTGTCATACAAGTCTTCCACTTGTGTGGTTAGAATTACTCCGAGATATTTTGTGCTATTTGTTGTGCTATTGTGAAAGGTGATGTTTTTCTGATTTCTTTTTCAGCCCATTTATCATCTGTGTAAAGGAGGGCTACTGATTTTTTTTTTTTTGAGATAATCATGTATCCTGCTACATTACTGAAAGTGTTTATACGTAGTAGAAGTTCTTTGGTAGAATTTTTGGGGTTGCTTATGTAAACTATCATATCATCAGCAAATAGTGAGAGTTTGACTTTTTTCCGATTTGTATCCCCTTGATCTCGTTTGGTTGTCTTATTGCTCTAGCTAGGACCTCAAGAACTATATTGAATAGATATGGAGAGAGTGGGCAACCTTTTCTTGTTCCTAATTTCAGTGGGATCACTGGGAGTTTCTCTCCATTGAGTTTGATGTTGGCTGTTGGCTTGTTGAATATTGCCTTAATTATGTTTAAGTATGTTTCTTGTATCCCTGCTCTCTCCAAGACCTTTATTATGAAATGATGTTATATTTTGTGGAAAGTATTTTCTGCATCGAATGAGATGATCATGTGGTTTTTATTTTTCAGCTTGTTTATGTGGTAGATTATGCTAACAGATTTTTGTATGTTGATCCATCCCTGCGTCTCTGGGATAAAGCTGACTTGATCATGGTGGATGATTGTTCTAATGTGTTCTTGGATTTGATTTGCCAGTATTTTATTTAGTATTTTTACATCAATGTTCATGAGTGAAATTGGTCTGTAATTCTCTTTCTTAGTAATGTCTTTCTGTGGTTTGGGTATCAGGATAATTGTAGCCTCATAAAAAGAGTTTCGCAATGTTCTTTCTGTTTCTATTGTGTGGAACAATTTGAGGAGTATTGGTATTAGTTATTTGAAAATCTTATAGAATTCTGAGCTGAAACCATCTGGTCCTGGGCTTTTTTGATTGGGAGATTTTTGGTGACTGTTTCTATTTCTTTAGCAGTTATAGTTCTGTTTAATTTGCTTATCTGGTCTTGATTTAATTTTGGTAAGTGATATTTATCCAGAAAGTTGTTTGTTTCCTTTAAGTTTTCCAATTTTGTGGAGTCCAGGTTTTTGAAATATGACCTGATGATTCTCTGTATTTCCTCCGTGTCTGTTGTTATGTCCTCCTTTTCATTTCTGAGTTTGTTAATTTGGATATTCTCTCGCTGCCTTTTGGTTAGTTTGGATAAAGGTTTGTCTATTTTGTTGATTTTCTGAAAGAACCAACTCTTTGTCTCATTGATTCTTTGTATTGTTTTCTTTGTTTCTATTTTGTTGATTTCAGCTCTCAATTTGATTATGTCATGCCGTCTAGTTCTCTTGGGTGAGTTTGCTTATTTTTGTTCAAAAATTTTCAAATGTTCTGTTAATTCACTAGTGTGGGATTTTTCCAGCTTCTTTATGTAGGCATTTAGTGCTATGAACTTTCCTCTTAACACTGCTTTCATTGTGTCCTATATATTTGGGTATGTTGTGTGGTCATTTTCATTGAATTTTAGGAAGTCTTTAATTTCTCCCTTTACTTCTTACTTGACCCATTGATGATTCAGGTGAGCATTGTTTAATTTCCATGTGTTTGTGGGCTTGCTAGAAATAGTGTTGCTGTTGAATTCTAGTTTTAAGCCATGGTGAGCCAATAAGATACATGGGGTTATTCCAATTTTCTTTTATCTTTTGAGGTTTGTTTTGTTACTGCATATGTGGTCAGTTTTTGAGAAGGTTCCATGAGGTACTGAGAATAAGGTATATTCCTTTAGGTTTGGATGAAATGTTCTATAGATGTCTGTTAAGTCCATTTGAGTCATAATGTCTGTTAGTTCCCTTATTTCTCTGTAAGTTTCTCTCTGACTGACCTGTCCAGTGGTAAGAGTGGAATGTTGAACTCTCCCACTATTAGTGTGTGGGGTTTAATGTATGATTTAAGCTTTAGAAGTGTTTTACATATGAGGGTGCCCTTGTATTTGGGACATAGTGTTCAGTTTTGAGATTTCCTCTTGATGTATTTTTCCTGTGACTAATATGAAATATCCTTTTTTTCTCTTTTGATTGATTTTAGTTTGAAGTCTATTTTGTTAGATATTAGGATAGCTACACCAGCTTGTTTCTTAGGTCCATTTGATTGGAAAATTCTAATGTCTATATTTGAGTTTTATGTGTGTTTCTTGTATGCTGCAGATTGATGGATTCTGTTCTAGTATCCAATCTATTAGCCTGTGTCTTTTTATAGGTGAGTTGTGTCCATTTATATTAAGGGATATTAATGACCAGTGCTTGCTATCCCCTGTTAATTTAGTTTTCGTTTTTGGTGATGTTAATTTGTATGTTTTTCCCTTCTTTGGGATTTGCTGTTGTGAGATCATCAATTGTCTGTGTTTTTGTTGATGTAGCCAATTATAGTTTTCCTTCTAGTATTTTGTGTAGGGCTGGATTTGTGGCTAGGTATTGGTCAAATTTGGTTTTGTCATGGAATATCTTGTTTTGTCCTTCTACGGTGATTGAAAGTTTTGCTGGGTATAGTATTCTTGGCTGGCATCTGTGGTCTCTTAATGTCTGCATAACACTTGACCATGACCTTCTGGATTTCATTGTCTCCAATGAAAAGTCAGGTGTAAATCTGATAGGTCTGCCTTTATATGTTACTTGGCCTTTTTCCTTTGCAACTCTTAATATTCTTTCTTTCTTCTGTATGTTTAGTGTTTTGATTATTATGTGGTGAGGGACTTTTTTTGATCCAGTCTATTTGGTGTTCTGTAAGCATAGGCATATCTTTCTTTAGGTTGGGAAGTTTTCTTCTATGAATTTGTTAAATATATTTTCTGTGCTTTTGAGTTAAACTTCTCCTTCTTTTATACCTATTATTTTTAGGTTCGGCCTTTTCATTGTGTCCCATATTTTCTGGATATTTTGGGTTAAGCTTTTGTTGGATTTAATGTTTTCTTTGACTGACAAGTCTATTTCCTCTATTGTATCTTCAGTGCTTGATATTCTCTCTTCCCTCTCTTGTATTCTGCTGTTTAAGCTTGCATTTGTGGTTTCTGATTGTTTTCTCATGATTTCTGTTTTTATAATTTCTTCAGCTTGTATTTTCTTTACTGTCTCTATTTCAGTTTTCAAGTCTTGAATAGTTTCTTTCATTTGTTTGATTCCTTTTTCTTGGTTTTCTTTAAGGGATTTGTTGATGTCTTCCAGTTTTTTGTTGTCTTTTTCTCCATTTCTTTGAGGGATTTTCTCATTTCCTCTTTAAGAGTCTCAAACATTCTCCTGAAGTTATTTTTTAGGTAATTTTCTTCTGCTTCATTTATATTTGGTTGTTCAAGTCTTGCTGTTGTAGGGTCTCTAGATTTTACTGGTGTCGTCTTGCTCTTTGTGGTGTTGTTTCTGTTCTTAACTTGTCTACTCATCTTTTCTTCTGATTGGTGTAGTTGGGGCTGTCTGTGACTCTGGTGATTAATCTTCCAGGTGCCAGTGGATCCAAGGCTCAGATGGTTGTTCCTCGTGGTGCAGTCAGTGCCACAGTTCCAGTTACCCCATTGTTCACTCTGTGTTCCTGGAGGTCACTCAGTGTTCCTGGGATTTGCTCCATTCCTGCGGAGTTTGCTGTCTCAGGCCTGCTCTGACATAGGTTGCCTGCTCAGACCTGTTTCTGTAAATGTCCCTGGTCTGGATATGCTCCTGCTCCCATGGAGTTCATTGTCCTAGGCCTGCTCTGACCTCAAAACAATTCTTAAACTGGGCCTTTGTTTGTTTGACTGTGTATTTGAGACAGGGTCTCATACAACTCAGTTGCTAAGGATAACCTTAAACCCTTGATTCTTTTGCCCTTTCCAAGTGCTAGGTTTACAGGTGTCTAACACCCTGGCCCTTATTAGATGGGGTGTTATAGTGAAACAGACCTTTAGTGATTATGAAAATATACTGTTGACACTTGACTGACTTTGTTTTTTCATTTAGTCTCTACCATGGCACACACACTCACCCCTATACTTGTTTTTTAATCTGGCAGCCCTGTATAATAATAATAAAAAAAAAAGATTGTTACCAAATTGTGTAATGTTGCTATGTGGATTTCCAGGGAAATATTTCAATGTCATTTGAAGGTTTGAGAATAATAAAAATAATCTTTGGACTCCTTTATTTTCAACTCTCATTGACATTTGTAAGAGAATTTTTTTGTTCAAAAACATCATTCAAAAAGATTTAAATATTTCAACTGAACTATGTACCATGTCTAAAAAGCAAAAATCCAAACCTTTTTCCTGATAGAATTCCCTGAAGAAATATTTAAAAGGCCTAAATGTATTCAAGGGGGCTTAAGCCACATGCTTCCCTCCAGTCTCAATAACGTATTTGTTTTGCCTTCTCCAGTCATTTGGTGGCTCATCTGACAGTTGAGTAAAACTTGGTGATGGAGGAGATTCGTTATGGTTTGGATGTATTTTCTTCAGCTAATCAGTGATGGGCAGATCGAGAATTATTTAGAGGCCTAAAATAACACTGCCAAAGCAAATCCCACCCTCATCATCTGGGTCTGTGACAATGCCACTGCCTTCATCAGGCAGGTAGACGCATAGCCTTCCCGTAAGCAAATATTAACACAGAGACTCATGTTTTACATAAGTGGCCATCTGCTTCTCCTGCTCCCATCTGTATTTACTTGGGCTTCATTCTCTGGGGAACACCCCTGAAGATGCTGCCGCCCCTGGCCAATGGCTCTGACACTCTTTTTTCTCCAACGGCATCTCAAGAGCACAAGTCAGCCTCACACTGTGTTGTATGCTCAATAATCACCAGGAATGTGTTGTATTTTAATATGTTTGCTTTCTTCCTATTTGGATACTCTAAAATACAAGTGATTCTATTTAAGAATAATCTTTTCGGGAACAGAAATTTCTTTTGTTCTCAGCCAGTCATGTGTGAGTGCTGGTGTATGGTGTGCTTGTGAACACACACGTGTGTGCCAGAGGTGTCGGTTGTTCCTCAAGAGCTATCTACCCAGTTTTTGGGACAGGGTCCTACTGGTACCTGGGGCTTGCTGATTAGGCAGGCTGCCTGGCCACTGAGCCCCAGGGACCTCTCTGCCTTTCTACCTCACTGGTGTTGGGAGTGCAAGAGTGCACCATAACACCCAGTGTTTTAGGTGAGGAGGGAATCAAACTCGGGTCCTCATGCTTACTTGGAAACCACTTCACCCTCTGACCCATGTTATGTCTCTGAGTCCAGCAACTCTCAGTTCTCTCTTCTTTCCTTCTCAATGTCATTTTGTTCTAGTTCTTGCTGTCAAACAGGTTCTCTTGTCTAGACTCAGTTGGCCTCCAGCTGTGCCCCCCCCCCCCCGCTCTGACTCCTGAGTTATTATATGTTATAGACAAGCCCTACTACAGTCAGCTTAAGTTTTCATGCAAGTTATATCTAGATGACAGATTTGTTTATGTGATTCCCTGTTGGAATGGCCTGTGATTTCATACTTCCTTCATTCAGATGTTCACACATATTTACTTAATAATCAAAGTGATAGTGTCAGGTAACACAGACACTCCTCAGACACGCACACGCACAGCTTTTCCCAAATAGAGCTGAAATTATCTGGCAAACAGTAGATTTCCTGTGGCGTCAGGTTAATTGCCAAACCTTAAGAACCCAGCAGAGAAAAGTAATACCTGTGGTTTCTAATCATAAACATACAGGTGGGGTGACCTTGAATGATAAATTTCCAATTAAGAAACACAGTAAGTAGTGATATCAGGTTTCACAATCAGCCATTGTTCCCCGAGCCTGGGTGTTCTTCTCTCTGAGAGGCAGTTAAGTGAGAGAGAGTAGCCCGTGTCTCTAGATGTCATAGCACATCTATTTTTTTAAGGGGCTGCTCTTTTATTAATGACAGTTTCTCTAAGGGGAATGTAGTGCCCAGTCCCAGTGAACAGTTTTCTGAGCCCTGTACACCATCCCTTATAGCACATCTTTTTTAACAGTTCCAATTTTCTTGTAAGAAAATGTAATTGCTTCTCCAAAAACAGTTGCCAAGTGTTCTCTGTTTGCTCTTGAGAAATGTGCAAAGTAGGAAGAGAGAGTCCCATGATCTATCCCTCTCTCCCTTCCTCAGCAGCGACATCTTGGACTTTAGCATGGACGTGTGCACGTGGGGTTAGTATACACTTTGCATTTATTATAGGAAGTTATTTTTCATATTTTGTGTTTGTTTGAAAGATTAATTATCCTTTCCTTTTTGATTTCTAAGAGCTCTTTGTATGTGATGTTCAGCTGCATTGGGTTTGTAAGAGTGAAGGATAAGCAAGTCCTGTGTGCACAGGACTAAGAATAAACCCGCTGCTGAGTTTGTTCAAGACATTTTCCAGATGCTGCTTAGAGAAGCTCGTCGTGAGGGTACTGTGAGGAAATGTCCCTTTCACAAGCTGGATGCAGGACGCCACTTCCTTGGCTCAGCTTATGGGGCAGTCAGGTCTGGAGCTGAAACCTGTTTCCCAGCAGGCATTGCTTGTGTAGCTGTGCTTTGTAAAACTGAGTGTGCTTCATCAAGGAGGTGGAGGAGAAGGCCCATCCTAGGATGGGTTTAGTGCCTGGGACTAAACAGAGAAAAATGTAACTTCCCTGAGGAGAAGTCTGATTTCAGCAGTGTTCAATGGTGGTGGTGAGGCACGCTCCTGTGTGTCAGGGTTCTTCCTCCCCAAACCACCGACCACGGTCTAACTGTGAGAAAAAAACTATCCACAAGAACCCAGGCTGAAGAACAAATATTTGGCCAGTACTTCTCAAAACTATTGTTGTCGTTGTCAAAACCAAGAAAAGTTAAAGGAACTGTCACAGCCTGGAAAAGACTAAAATAACATGACTATTAAATGCCACTGTAGTGTCCCAGATGAAGTTTTAGGACACAAAAAGGTGAGGTTAAAAACAAAGGAAATAGAAATAAGTTCAAAGCTTAGTTTAAAATATGTTCTTATTGAATTATTAGTTGAGACAGAGCTTTCCTAGTATAAGATGTTGTTAATAAAGGGTCTGGATGTGGGATGTGTAAGGATACCACCCCTGCAAGGTTTCATTTGTCATGGCTTGCTTTCTATAGCTATAATAAACACCATAACTAAAAGCAACCTGGGGACGAAAGGGTTTATTCCTTCTTATAACATCCAGTCCATCAGGACAAGAAGTCGTGACCGGAGCTTAAGATAAGAATCTGGAGGCAGAAACTGAAGCAGAGGCTGTGGAGGACAGCTGCTTTCTGTTCCGGGACAGTGCCTAGGGCCACAGCAATCACACTGAACTGGGCCCTCCCACATCCATCAGTCCTCTTCCCAGATGACCCTGCTGGTGTCAGGCTGACAAATAAGTAAACACTGTTAACAAAAGAAAGAAGACAAGAAAGAGAGAGGGAGGGAAAGAGCAAAAGAAAGGAAGGAGACAGATTGACAGGAAGGAAGGAAGGAAGGAAGGAAGGAAGGAAGGAAGGAAGGCAGGCAGGCAGGCAGGCAGGCAGGCAGGCAGGAAGGAAGGAAGGAAGGAAGGAAGGAAGGAAGGAAGGAAGGAAGGAAGGAAGGAAGGAAAGGCAACCATTTGATTGAAGCCTTTCCCTAGGCAAGCTATGTGTCTGGTTTAGATGGTTCTGACAAAAGCATCCCCAGCGCTGTCCTTGAGAACAAATTCTGATTTGGAGGTGATTTTCCAGGCGGTAAGGTTAGTGGCCTTTGTGGTTTATGGCCAGTCCAGGATCAGTGCTGTGTTGGTAGAGAACAGAGGGCGGATCCCATTAAACCATCCCATTTTATAGATGGTAAATCTGGCTGAAAGGAGCCTGTGAACATCCATATTTTTGCCTTCTAAGCCAGTGCTCCTTCCCCCTCTCCATGCTTCTCCACAAGCCATTTTGTTTAACATTTTGTTCAGAGCTTTGGTTTTCCTCCTGTTTTTCCAGAGAGCTATAGAGGTGGCACCTATTCTAAAGAGACAGAAAAGAGAGACAGAGAACTGTTGCAGTTTGGGTTAAATTGAGTTAGATCTAGAAACTGTGCTCTCTGGGCCTAATGGTTTCTGGGTCTCGGTTTGTTTCTCTAAAGAGCCTAGTCTCTTGGGAGGAGATTCTGCGCTTAAAATCCATAAGCATGGTGCCGTCAATACACCTATGATCATCTCTGTACTTGGGAAGCTGAAGCAAAAGGATCGTGGCTTGAGGCCAGCATGGGCCGCATAGTAAGAACCTGTCTCCATAAACAAACGTACAACAAACAGTAACAACAAAAGCACAGTGCAGTCCTGGTCCGACAGCCTTAGTGACATAGGAACACATTTTGGGGTTTTCTAGTAGACCAGCAGTATTTCTTCATACCTGAATAAAGCCGTGAATTGCACAGCAGCTGTGTTTGTCCATGCGTCTTTCTGACCAGACTCTGCCCTAGAGCTGACACTTCTGTAGGCCTTCCTCACACCGATCTCCAGGAGAGCCAAAGCTAATGAGGGGGGAGAGGGTAATTTACATGGCAAATTAGGTCATGGGATTCAAGAGCTAGTCCCCTCCCATGGGGCTGGTGAGACAGAGGCTTCAATCAATCTATCTTAAATCCTAGACAATGACAAATATAATTTGGTGCCTTGGAACATTCAGCTTGGTCTCCGAATATTACATTGAGATGATTGTCTCTTTTCCCCAAAGCTAATAAAAATGGAGATCCATGTTTTAATGGTATTTAATAAGGATAAGGTTTGTCTTTTGTTTACATTTTAAATCAAAGGCAGGGGAGGGGAGACAGGGAGTATGTATGCTCTTACAGTCAGCCTTTGTCACTCTAGCTATTACAGAGGCAAACACACAAAAAAATGGGGAAATACAAACCATTATTATATATTTGGGCAGAAAGAGTTCTAAAATGTGATGAGTGAGTAGCTTTCATTGTGGCATTTTTTAGAAGATTTGCATATTCATAGAAAGTTTTATTGGGCCATATTAGAGAATAGCTTTCTGGAGCCCTTCATTCAGTTCTGAAGGTTCCTGGTAAATTTGTCTCAGCTGATTATCTATCTGAGTCAGAATAGGCTGTGTGTTGCTGCAGTAACAACAGCCAGATATTAACAGTGTCAAACAACAGAATTCGGCTCTTTGCTTACATAACATGTCAAACATAGGATTCAGACTGAGAAGGGACTCTGGCCCTGAGAGAGGAAAAGAAAACTCTGTGCCTCTTGTACCAATACCTAACACCAGTCCATAAATTATTTTGTTTCCACCCATAGCTTATTGGCCAAAACAAGCCATAAAATTCCAGTAAGAGAACCAAAAGATTCCTGGAAACAACATCCAAGAGCCTGTCTGTTGATGCAATAACTTATGTACTTCCTTGTGTATTCATGAAACATACTTGAATATATGCAAGGCATGGCTGGAAGCCCCGGGCATATGGAGATGGCCAAGTAGGCATGGTTCTTCTTACAGAGCTTTCTGACCATCTGCCACGCAGAGCAAGTGAAGAAGGATGGATGTTCTGATAAGGAAAGAACACGATGCTCCTGTGTTAGCAAAACAGGAGTGTTTGTGCTCATCAGAGAGAGCTAGGATG